>NW_026623480.1:683391-703377 GCF_030028575.1 Malurus melanocephalus
CAAGATTATTACAGATTCTTGCTTAATTTAAAAATAACCACACAGAACAATTCTGGGGCTCACAAGAACAGTAATGAAAAGTTTAACGTGTATCAACCAAATGTAATCAAGCACGGGTGTATGGAATGACAATTACTGGGCCCTCCAGAATTTGAGATTTATGAAAAGCATTCCTTCCATTTGGGATTGGAAAAGCAACACTCAACATTAACCCTAAAAACAGATAAAGAATTTTACATAGAAAGGGTAAAATAAGTAGCCAACTCCAAACAAAACATAATTTAAATATTCCAATTATCTAACACGTATACTAAAAGAACTGTACATTTTATAAAACAACACCACGTTTAGTTGAAAATATGAAAACACAAGGCACACATGGATTAATTAAAACTACAGAAAACCAACAYACTTTGTACTTGAAACATGAAATACTTCTGCTTGAAAAACACTTCCAAAAAGCACGTGCCACCTATTTGAAGGTAGCAATAAAATTAAAGCAGCCTTTAATCCCTGTACTATTTTGAAATAACCCAAAGCAACCTGAGGGTTCTGTCTGTAAAAAATCCTTTCATAACATATGCATTTGAAAAAAAMCATTTGCAAGTAAAAATGTTATCAGAAAAAAACATGAGATTCCAGCAAGCTGGATGCTGATGGGGGAGGAAGGAGTAACTGACACAAATGTATCACAGTCAAAGGTTTTACACCAAACGCATCCCATGGGAGACACTGTCCCAGAGGGGTGAATCATTAAACACCGCTGACAGCCTAGAAGTGCATTTTATATTTAGGAATGTAAAAAAAACACTGGTTTTAATTATGCTGTTATAAACTACGGCCAGAAAACTTGTAAAAGCTTTACACAACTCACCCACAGAGATGGAAAAACCAACATATTCTGAGCTGCATTGGGAAAGATTATATTTCCATTAGAGCAAAGCTGGTGTTTTGCTCTAAAACCCCTATATAGTATATGAAGAATGTATTTGCACCATTTTTTGTGGTTTTTATAATGAAAAAATCAATATAATAGCAATTAAAAAAAAATAAGTAGCAAAGCTACAGTTCTAACACAAGTTAAAAATATCCCATCAAGTCCATGTGGAGCCTTACCMAAGGACAGACTAAAGTAGAGGATAATTTAGCTATAAAAGCTGCATATTTAAGGTTCTAATCTTGAAACTTTTATTTACATGAACAGGTCTTAATTTCAAGAACAAGTGTTTGCAAGATTGGAATCCAGCAATCATTAATCTTGTTGAAAGACTTTTTAGCATGAAGGACTGTGCTGTCTTTCCAAATAAACAAAAGCAGATAATTCTGTTGAATATTTTTCAAAAGTTCTGTGTTGTCACATTACAAAACTCAGAAGTTAAAAAGAAATTGTAAGATGTGAGGTGAAACATCACTGAAAAGCTCTAACAGTTCAAGAATAATTTGTTGTTATTAAAAATGCATTCCCTCTCAAATATTTCTGTAAATATGACTGCTTCAAGGTGATGTGTTATTTGGTAGCATGATTTGCTGGATCATTAGGAGGGCAAGCCCGACATGTCATGAAATATCGCGACATATTCAATTTTGTATTTCAGCTCTGTCGGTCAGAACAGGGTGCTGATAACGCCAAGGCTGTGGGTTCGATCCCTGCATGGACCACTCACTGGGCTCGATGACCCTTGTGGGTCCCTTCCARCTCGGAACATTCKGTGATTCTGTGACTACCCAAGTTCAATTCTTTCTCCGAGCRTCAATGAAGCAAACAAACGGCTCCTTAAAGGGAGACCGCCTTTCTTTTCCAAGTTGCTCACGACGACGCCCTTGCCGCCATCTTGGTGTGTGGCGCCTCCTGTGGGCCGCTCCTGAGAGAAGCGCAGGCCGTGAGGGTGCGGCGAACCCCAGCTCGGCCTCTTTGACACCCCAATAATATGGACAGTGCTGCCATAAACGGTGGAAAAGCTCCGGGCAGAAGTGTTTGCGTCACAGTTCTTTTATTGGCACTGCCTGTGTATCCGTGCGSCCTGCAGCTGATGGCCGACTCGCCGTGCCTGAGGTAATATTGACCCAGAGATCAGCGCCTGCCGTCGGTGGCTGATGCAGGGACTGTTCTCTCTGGTGACCACTGACAGGACCACAGGGAATGAGCTGGATATTAGAAAAAGGTTCTTCACTCAGAGGGTGGTTGGGCACTGGAACAGGCTCYCCAAGGAAGTGGTCACAGCAGCAAGCCTGACAGAGCTCAAGAAGTGTTTGAACAAGGCTCTCTGGCACACGGTGTGACTGACTCTKGGGGATATCCTGTGCCAGGCTAAAAGTTGGACTCAGTGATCCTTGTAGGTCCCTTCCAACTCAGAATATCCTGTGATTCAGGTCCTGCAGCACAGGGAGCTGTGACAGTGCCCATGCCAGCACCCCAGCGGAGGTTATGGATGTGTGTGACTGTTGGGGAGATGGGGCACACACAACACTAAACCTGTTCGTTCCAGCAGTGCTGCCCTTTTGATCTGTCATTATTTTGATCTTCAAAGATACTAATCGGCACTGCCAACTCTGCACCGTGCCCCAATTTTATTTTTTTTAAAAATAAACATAATGAAACAAACGAACATTTAAACCGTATTCAGAGAATAATAAAATCTTTGAATCTCTCATCTCAATGGCTTCCTTGGACCACAGCGAGCTGCCCGGGGAGGACCAGGTTATAAATGGCCCGAGGAAGCGATAGGCAATGAATAGCCCTGACCCTCGCTTCCCCGCTTCGGTCGGGGCTTGCAACCTGAGCCGGGAGGGGGCAAATTCCTGCCGCTCCCGCTGCAGCCGGGCCGGGGAGGGGAGCGGAGGGCGCCGGAAAGGAGGCCCCGGCCCCGCCTCGGCGCCGCCGCGGCACCCGCGCCCCCCGACACCCCCTGCCCACCCAAATTCTCAGCTCCATCCTGCAGTCCCTCCATCCCTCCATCGCCGGAGCAGCCCCAGACCGCTGTGCAGCAGAAGCGCCCTGCCCTGCCTGCGGCGTGAGCAAAGCGACCGCACAATAAACGCGACACCCATGAGAGAGAAAAAGCACAGCTCATCCCCGGCCACACCAGAGGTTTTCCTTCACCCGCGCCAACCACAGCGCAGCAGAGAAGTCAACAGCTGACTGGCAAATCTTGCAAGCAAGCAGGAGAATTAAAGCCCAGAATCTTTAAATTTGGCCCTCCTAGATGCCATTTATATGGGTTGGTTTCCACTGCACTGATCCGGGAGGGAACGGGCAAATACAAAAAAGCCACGGTTACAGTCTGCATCACTCCCTGCCATTCCTCCGTGCAGCAGAATCCAAACTGACCTACATTGTTAAACCCATTTCCTGAAACAGGCATGAATGCTGTAGAAGATGAAAACAAGGCTTGTATGCCGACATCTGAAAGATCYTGTATTTCCTTTATTAGCATATATTCATAATGAATATTTCGTTGTGGGTTTTTTTTCCATAATATCTAAAGTAATTTTTCTAATTTAATTTCTTAATGCTTGAATGTAGCTTTTTAATAGTAACATTTTAATAGCAACATTGCTACCAGAAAGCTTTTCATAAAACTTGTCAAATTTATGGAAATGTGACATTTCAAAATAAGAACATCTGCTTTTGATACAAAAGTACTTTGTTTAGTAAATGTGTAAAAATTACGTTACAATAATGTAGTCCGTATTTTTCAACAAACCAATTATTAAAGGAAGCAAGGATTAATGTAYTTCTGCTGTATTTAGCATGTACCTTATTGTTTGATAATTTACTTCAATACCAATTTAATAAATCAGTTTGCTCTTTTGTCCATTATCTTCAAAAATTTGGCAGTGAAATGTTAGTGTGCCCAGAACAATATGCTCAYAAGACATACAAATTCAGATTCACTTTGTTAAACCACTGGAATTGAACAGTAAGAAAAAAACCTGTTAGTACTTTTAATTAGTACTTTTCTACATGTTCATTTAAGTAATGAAGAAAATCGTAGATCAGTACACATTTTTATTTTTTTACATATTATCAATCAATAATTATCTGCCAAGTTCCTTTTTAGACCTGAAATGCCAGGAATTTCAAATTTGTCCACAAAATGGCACAKCTACACTTAAACTGATGAAGACCCTGATAAAAGTGCTGCAAGAAATTCACATGAACATTCATGTATGATATGTTCATACAAATGATACTGTTATAGAATTAGTTTTGGGGGTATTTTAAAGATAGAAAAAACAAGTAAACCAAATTATAGTTTATATACACAAACCCCCTTTCATTTATTTAATCAAGCTTTTCTAGTTTAATTATCTAAGCTCCCAAATTAAGTGATCAGAAAAAAAATTCTTGAGAGAAACTGTGCACATGCACTGAAATTCTTTGACAACTATTTCATTGATTTCACCTGGCTCAACACTTCATCTTTTAGTAACATTTGGTCCTTGAAATGTAGTTAAAACATACTGTACTTTCAAAACACACATCAGATGGAGGGAGAAAACAGAAACTAAGCTAAGGTTTACGAGTTTTTAAGAATTAAACAAATAGATTATATTCMTAATCCTAAAACCAGAAACATTGCAACATTTTATGCCATTACCTCACTCAAGAGAATACAATATACTAGAGGTGCATTTCATGACACCTATTGTGGTCAGGGTGGCTTAGATCCCTTGTAATAGACATACAGATAAAAGGAAATMAAATCATAACTATAAACATAATCATGTTTTATATATAGTCTTTTAAATACACTGATTCCCATAAAAATGTATTGATATGTAGATCACACAAAAACTTAAGCATTTATACTATCTAATAATGARCACAAAAAAGAATTCATCTATCACCAGATGCTCCAACTGTAGCCACTTCAACAGCCTAATCTTAGTCCATTTACAGCTGTCACCAGTTGAAGAATGATCATCCAAAGAAATGCTATCTCTGTGAAGATTAACAGTAAACCCACATGAGCATGGAATGGGCTATCATTTCCCCATAAACTGCTGATGATTATTGTCAGTAAAAAAGAAACTACATTACAAAAATAAATTAATCTGCCATTTAAAAAATATGTAATTGCTCAATTAAAATAAATTAATGAAGATTAATGTGAAAATTCTTTGGGGAATCTGAATCTACCAATTACATTATTAAAGATAAAGAGATGTTGCTCAAAGCAGACTGCAGATTAATATAAAAAGCATCTGCATTCCTGAAAAAGGTTATGTAGTCACTAAATGTAAATACATATAAAATGGAATATACATTTTTATTCTTTTAAAAAKAATAACTTCTACTGAAGACAGTGTAGGCACAGCTCAAATTTAAAGGAACATTCTCAATCAGCGCCTTGAATTTACACAATTTTAAACTTTTTCTAATCTAATAGATCATATTTTGGAATGCTGTAAACTTTTCTTTAATTTTTGAGGAAGGCATTGCTAAGAGCAGAATCTGATAACCTACTTTCTTAGTGTAGTTAATAGACTACAGTCCAGGAGAATTAAGCACTCCTTAATGAAAGATATGATAATTACTGCTCCATTAACTATTCGAAAAAGCATGAATTAACACTAACAAAATCCTATTCTTCTAAGTCTAAGCAAAAATTTTATCTTCAGACGTACTATATTTCTGCCTTCAAATCTTGAATATTGTTTCCATCTTAACAATGCACCTTCAAAATCTTTTGCTCTCTTATCCTCTACAGTTCAACCCCAAAGCCCTCTCTTTGTGACTAGTCCTGTAAAATCAACAGTCACATGCAAAGTTCCCTACAATATCAGAAATACAATTTCTTTGTTTACTCATGCATCTGCTTCACATCTAGATCAATCACCCTCAAGCAATGTCTATCTTTAACAATCATCACCAATTCCTGAAGCCAATTAAACACACTTGTAAAAATTATCTTTTTTTTTTTCCAGGTTSCAATAGTTTCTAAATCAGAATCACACACAACAAACAGGATGCCCTGTTGGCTAAGATCAGCCTGCATGCTGGAGCCACACAGACATCCACACAAGAAACCAGGCATCCCTTACAGGGTTAACTTCTGCTCTGCATTTCCCACCCATTAAACCATTTCTGCAAAACAGGCTACATGAAAACATTAAACAAATGTGATTTTGACTCATACAAAACAGCTATTACAAATGTAATGTGCTTTCTTTAATTAACACACACACATAGGCACGCAAACCTCCAAAACCAAACAACGAAGCAGGCAAACAGCAGATTTGGCGCAGCCAAACAAGAATTTATTCACTGTAGTGGAGACCTGTTAAGCACTGTGGTGAAATGGAAACTTTTTTACTAACTGCACTTACAAATATTTGAGGACCATATTATGCCTCCAAMTCTGTGAACTCTCCACCTGCCCCTTTCTGAGCAAAAGTTCCTCCTCCCCACCAGTCAGTGCTCTCCCTTGTCTCTGAGTAGTATCTCTACATCCCTAATATAAGGGCCTGGGAAGAAGACAGATCCTGAAGGATTCAGCCAGTAGGACTCCCATCCTCCCCCCATCAACACAGATAAGCAATACTGCAAGTTATAAGGTTTTCAAACAAATTTCTGGCTACTTGCTGCATCCCATCAGCCCTGCCAGAAATCAAAGGCCCTGCACAGGGCTCAATAACTGTTCAAGACACCAAGGCACTTTTGCTGCAAGGGTGAACTTCATTCACCTTCAACAGAACCTGCCTATGCCCACACTGAGGGGTCTTTTCCACACTAGGGGCATTCCATATAGTTCTTCCACCACTTTTTCCTACTGTGAGGAACTTGTTTGGGACTGAGCAATTTTTCAACAGGAAGATGGGAAAACCCTACATTATCAGTCTGAGACCTTAGCATCAAAGCAGACTGACAGGTGAATGGCCAGGTGAATTTARGTAAGATATTAAATATTATACATTCACAGTACAAAAGAATTAGTATATTGTGAAAAGTATATACAAGATATATATGTAACATATGCATGCAAGTTGTACCACTTTTAGTCAACTTGAATTAAGCAACAGTGACCCAAATTCTGTTTACTACTCTACATTTTAGGCACTGTACAGGGAGCAGCTCAGATCAAAATACATCAGTCATATTTTTGAGCACGAAATGCACACCTAGAGTCTTATGAAAACAAAGGGCTGTAAACCACATACTTTCAGTAAAAACATTCATGTAAGAGACTTAACATCCACTTCTAATGCTGTTCATTTYATTGAACAAGTTTCACAGGTCAGTAGGACCACTTCACATGAGAATACTGAGCAGAATTTGGCCCATCAGGTCTGTAATATCAACAAGAAGAGAAGGGGTGTCATAATTTCATTACATTAAGGAAGAGGTTTTGTTCACTGTTGAAACAATTCTCAAATTTCCATTCACCTGATGTGCTATTGTATTTAATATCTGGGGAAGAGGGCAGCAAACAAGTTCATGAGTAATTCCTGTATCTTATTCTACTTTAGTGTCAAAAATGGCTGGTTCTCAGGATGTGCAATCTGCATGTCTTAGACCAGCTAATTAAACTGGGTAAGATAATAATATATCTGTTAAATACAGGAGGCATTTGGGGGTCTAATCCACAGGCTACAAAAGTCAACTTGGGTCTGTTAGACACATTCTATACTACTACTTTTATATATTTCTTGTATTTCCAGTACAACGAGTCTAAGAATATTCAGAAATTACTACACGTGGTCAGCAGAGGCTTTTTAAATCCCCTTATTTCCCCTAAGATTGTATTATTACAAATAGCTCATAAAACCAACCAAGATTTTGATTACTACCTTGCAAAACACAGTTGTAAAGTGAAATAAAACATTTTTAAATTATACCACATGTGCACAATTAACAGATTTTTAAAGACATCTGTACTTTGGAAAAAAAAAAAACAAATTGATGCTTATTCTAGTCTTCTTCAAGTACACAATAGCTATCACTTTTACTCTCAGTTTTAGCCCAGGATTTGTTTTGGTGCATATATTTATATGACCATAAACAGAGAATTATAACACAATATTAAAGTAGCCTCACATGGCACTCTAATAAAAACAAGGAAAAAAAATTCTCTCAACACTGCATACCTGTAAATTACCATGACTAATTAAAGGTAGGCCTCTCTGGGAACAGATTATCTTTGAAGGGAAAGCCACTATCAGCTAAATTGACGAGAATTACACATTTGTAATTGTAATAACAACATTGTAGTAACAGTGAGTAAGATCTGTTGTAGTCATGAAACATTACTTTGATTTTACAGATAAATTCATATACCGCAAACATGCCTTTACTCAAATTTCACCTGTAAAACAAATTTAACCAAKGAAAATACTAACCTATGATGCTGAGAAAACTAACCCAAACTTTTCAGTCTTCCTCCTTACAAAAAATGCAGTTCTAGCACCAGAACAGAAACTATCTGTGTGATTTCTCAGACGAATAACCTCAAACATTTTGATGCATTTAATTTTCAAAGTTGAAATTCCATACATATGGAATAATTAAGGAGCTGTACTTTTCAGATTATCAGCTTGTTTCACTAASCTCTCCTTATCTGCTAAAAAATCTATCCAAATGGTTATGAACATGCCCTGCAAACGTGCTTATTTCTTATTTCTATGTTCCGTAGAAGAAAAAAACCCCGCATATTATTTATATGAATCAAAAATTCCCCGTGTTTTTTTCATTTGACTTATAAATAGTACTTTTTAAAACTGCAAACAATATATTTCAATGCCACCACTGAACTGTAATCACTGAAGAAGAAAAAGAAAAACTTCAACACTGAAGTGTGGCACAAAGATTCCTGAAACATTTCACTTCCAAGGAGAGCTCAGATGCTTGGACTCATTCCAATACCCTCAAGTGCCCTTTTTCTTGAAAAGTCATTATCACTTCTTTCTGTCTCTCCAGCCCTGGCTGAAGGTGGCAACACAAGAACTCTGCTATTTCACACCAGGAGGCTGCAGTTTCATTCACATTTCTGTGACAGCAGCTTCCAGCTCTTTCTTCCAATACCTTCACCTCACCCTGGCAGCTCTTTGCTGGCATCCKTGGCCACATTTCCACGGTGCCAGCACTGCCCACCCTTATTTGTGGGGATCATGGGGTTTCTCTGATACAAAAAATGATGCAAAAATCAGACACAAATCCAAACTTTTCCCAAGCTGAGTTTGCAATGCAGCCCCACAAGCACTTATCCTAGTCCAGCAGGAAGAATGATATAAAAGCTCTTGAAGCTTACTGAGGCAGCAGCACTGCTGCCAAATGTAAAAGTCAAGTCATGGCCATAGGATTCCCACTGAGAAGGGTGCTGTAGCAGTTTAAACCTCCACGTATTCACCCCACGCTGCTACTGCCAAGCCTTATTTGGCTGCTTGCAGAGCAGCTGCTGACCTGCTGCATGTTACAGCTTTGCATGTTAGGAAAAACTCAAATTTGGTGCCAGTTTTCCATAATGCAGCAGGCTGTGAAACTTGCAGCAAGGTCTGCAAGAGCCAAGCCATCTCTGGAGTGAGGGTCTGGAATTCCCTTTATCCATCTCCCAAGTCATTAACCCCCCTCCATTTTAAGTCAGGACCAGCCAGCCTAATCTGAGGAAAAGCCTGGACACCAGTTTCTCCAACTAAATAAGCCTAAGCAATCAGAAGCACTTTCCCACCTTCCAAGCAGAGGTGTTTAGTGATACTCTGCTGATGTAAAAGCATTTTAAGGATTCACTGCTTTCACCAGTGTTATCCATCAGGCAAGAAGCCAGTCCAAATCTGTCCTGAAAAGCTGTCCTTTAAAAAGAGCCAAGCATCACATAGTATCTCTCTAACAGTCCCACTTGCTTTCAGCTGATTTAACAAAAAGCAAAAAAAAAAAACACAAAAAACAAAAAGCACCCCTACATACAGTATGTTATTTATTTGTGTTGGTTTTAAGAAACAACACAAATGGTCTTTACCCTCTAGAGTCTAGTTTCTAGGATCTTTCTTAAATGACACCTTTACAGTCACTTTTATACAGCTTTGTAGAAACTGGTGGGCCTAATTCTGCTTCTGCTGATTATTAGTGGGGAAATGTGGCAAGCCTTTACTAGAATGGGTTACTTAAGGAAGATGAATTAAACAATTTTACATGGGAGTATAYTTTGGAAAGAGTGTGGAACAAAACTCTTGGATGGCTCTAAATATACCTACTACCTCAGTAATGTAGTTGCAAACCAGAACAAGCAACAATAACAACATTTTTCCCAATTTGACAATTCACTTCCTTTTAGCTTCGGTTCATGTATCTGCTTTGATATCTTATGTTTGTGCCCCAGACAAAATATCCTCTTCCTTCCAGTATCCCAACCCCTGTGCACAACTTCCTCAGTCCTGGAGGATAGCATGCTTTGGAAAGGGTGCATTTACTGCTCTGCTGAAGAGGGAAATACCTCTTAAGAMAACGTTGTTCCACTGCAGCCCTCTGCCTTTGGACCACTTGTGATTTTTGCTTGTCAATACACAAGATTTAAAACTGTTCGGCAAAATCTGAGCAGATTCAACACCACTTAGGTTTAACCGTGTTGCCATTCACTTAARTGCTACATAGGTTTGCTAATAAAAATTTACTACAGTGTTGGGGTTAGATGTAAATAGATGAAATCTGGAAGGTTCAGAAGCTCCATAACTCAAATAACCAAATTACAAGTTTCTGCAGACAACTATCTTAAACCAACAAGCTGCCAGTATTTTGCAATGCACCCATACACTATACTAACTTACACGCTAATTAGTAGTCAAAATAAATTAAAAAAAAAAAATCCAATGCTGTACCACACCACACCACAAATCAGTGTCCCCATAATTTCTCTGCATGCTGCAACMCAGCTGGTGAGTGCCAAAGCTTGGCTCCAGGTCTCCAGCAGCTCCATCCTGTGACAGATGCAGACTTTGACACCCGCGACCGATCCCTGCCGGATCTGCGGTACGCATGCTCACTGCACACACACACACACACGCGCACACACACACACACACGTTTATTCCCCGTTCGCTTCCTTCCTCAGCTTCCCTCCCYAAATCCTGCTAGCCACTTCTGTTTTGATTAGGTTTGGGCTTGTCTGGTCCCCAGCAGAAGTCAAAGATGACAAGTCTGTAATAGTGCACTCTGCATGGAGACTTCTTTACTCCAAATTGGCATTCCTACATCATGTTAAATATAAGGAGCAATGAAACACTGATCYCACTTGCTTGACCAGGACTTCCAATTATTCTCAGCAATTGAATAGTTTTTAAATCCTTCCARTAAAAAAATGAAAAAGGTATGCTAGATGAAAGAATGAATACATCCTTGAAAAAGCATGGGATCACATGTRCTCACAATATAAGAAAGTCAGCATTCCATATGTCATACCATGTCCTACTCAGTCCTAGAAAAAGTAGTTCAACTGTGCCTAAAAACTAGGAATTCAAGACACAGGCATCCGATTCATCATTGAAAAGGACAGTTGGTCACATCAAGGGAAAAGACTATTCAGATGCTGCTTATATGTCTCATTTTCCATTCATTCTTCTTTTTATAATCTAAATAGTCTCAATATTTTTTTCTCCTTTTGTTACAGGTACTTGAAACAACAAGAGCAATATTTATAATACACAAATGATAGTGCAGTGCAGAAGAACTCAATGAAAAAGGGTGTTTTCCATTGTTATCAAATCTTGTAGTAACAGTAACTTGTAGCAACAGTAAGAAAGTTCAGATGAAAGTGAAAAATTTCAAGCCAACTACATTCCTTTTAATGAGAAAACAAAATATACCAGCTCCTACATGCTGCTCCTCCCTTCCTTCCTCTTCCCATCTCACAAAAGAGGATCCAAAAGAAGGATCACGCTTAAGGTCCCAGTTCAGAAATCCTGTATCAATCCCTTATTATGGGTAAGAATTCTGGACCACAGACCAGGTCCCAACAAACTCCATCTAAACTAAACAATCTGTCCCACCCTCAAAAACCACATTGTTGAGAAACAGACATAAATTTATAACCCTTGGTAGTTACAAATACATATTTAATTGCAGCTGTTTACATTCAGCACCCTACTGTCCATTATCATCTTTAACATCTGGGCTTCATGCAAAGCAAAGGAAAAGAAATGTGCCTCTAACTTAGTCTGTACAAAATCTGTGAAAAAAAGAATACGCTGCATTTCTGCCTTACTGCCAGCATCCAAAAAACAGTAGTACATATTTCAGTTGTGTACAATTTTCAATGTGCAAAAAATTTTTAACAAACATCATCCTTTTCTGATTCTATGAGAACTTCAGCCCTTCTTAGTTCTTTGCATTGAAGACCTTTTTTTCATATGCAACACAAAAGGTTTCCCTCACTTTACCTTTCCTAAAATTTAATAAGAGGCACTCACACATAACTAGGTCCAGAATTCACATCATAAAAGAGAAGCAAGCTGTATTGTTCATTTCATGGTAACCCACTAACAGCACAAATGACAATATTGAGTCAAATTTAGTAAGGTGCACATTTCTTGGATTTCACAATGTAAAAAAAGGACTAACACTGCTACTCTTCCATTTTTTTACAAAAGAAGTCGAGTGCATTTGGCACATTGCTGCATTGAGCATGGTTTGTGTTAAAAAAAATTAAATAGTTTTTAAAACTCATAATTTTTATATGACCCTGAATGACTCAAACACGTGACTTAAAGATACAACCTGTATCAGAATAAAGCTACAAAGGAAAAGAGCATGGATGTGTGTAAGCATACCAAATTACACTGCAGACACACAGATGTACATACATAATGGCTGACGTGTTTCTACCTTAAATAATGAATCCAGCTCTACAAACCTCATTATCAGGAGGGTAACAACAGTCTGAAGGTAGCTCAGAGAAGAACAATCAAAATGATTAACACCAAAGGAGAGGCTTAAAAGGCAGGGTTAAAAACTCAATGCTGCAGCTGTTTGGTGAACAGTACTTTCCTTGGGTGAAGAGAAAGAGAAAGCCAAACAAAAGCATGGTTCTCTAAAATTATATCAATACATACAGTTAGCAAAGCACTGACTTAGGAAAAAATGTGGCTATAATCCACACACAGCTAAGGGGGAACTCCAAGAAGAAAGCAAAATTATTTATTGCAAGCTTAAAAGTCTARGTATAATGAGCCTAAACTATTGCAGGAATTTTGACTTGACATACAGTAAGTTTTTGCTTGTAGCAAGATCCCTTAAACCGGGCATAACCTCACCCAAAAAAAAAGGTAAAATAAGAAAGTAAAAATACTGTTGCAAGGTTCAACCTAGCTTTGACAGTACTCTAAGTAAATTAGAAGCTTCTCTCCCCTGCTCAGACTGCCTAATTCTATAAAATTATGCTAGCAGCTACAAACACTGCGGAATGAATGAATGAATGCAACACTTAAATGATTAAGTGTTTTCAAAGCAATTTTGAATAGTAGTATTTTGTTTCAACAGATTAATAAATTAATATCTCTACCTTGAAAAGAACCCTTCACATAACAAAAATTTTCAAATTAATGTAATTAATAGGAACAGGATCCAATCACTGCTCAGGCAACAGACTGTTGTACAAGCAGCACTTTAAATAACATAACAGATTTAAAGATGTTTTTATGCTCTGGTCATAGAGATAACACTTTAAATAACATGACAGATTTAAAGATGTTTTTATGCTCTGATAGAACTGGTCAGCTAGTTAGCTAACATAAAGCATTCTATGAAGCAATATCAATTATCTAAGATGTACTCTGAAACACAATAGACAGTGGTTCTCCCATTATATTACACAGAAAAATGATGGAGAGAAGATACATGTCACCATGAAGTTTACACACACACCTTAGATTTCACCAGAAAGAAAATGATAAGAAACATTTTCTTTGCTGCAAGAGTAATTCATTGCAGAATGCTAATAACYGCACTCAGTAAGATGTACCTCTAAGTAAACTCAAAAGGACTGAGGCAAACATGCAATGAAACATGGTATTTTTAACTGCATTTTACACTGTGGTATGTCTTAGAAATCCAAGAGTATGGATAAGTTGTAGATTATTAAACTGTAATAAACAAACYTGTCTAACATTTCCATTTTGTCCCCCTCCCTTAGGTGACACAACTCAATAGAGACTTCCAAATTTACTACTACTTTATTATTTTCTATGACTACTTTCCATTATGAAACCAAAAACCTTGTCTAGTATTACTTAAATGTATCAAGTTATCACGCAGTTCAATAGTTCTCTATTTCCACAGCTCTAAGAATATCTTTGTTTCCAAATGTGTTTTTTATTAACATCACTGCTATGTCACAAATATTTGTCTTCCACTATTCAAGAAGCAAAAAAAGGACATACATTAACCCAAAATTACATTAAGAAAAAGGGGGTTTTATCTTTAAAGTAAATTTATAAAACTRTAAAGAGCAACTTCATAACTTAAAAAGATACAAAGAAGAGAAGGGGGAAAAGGAGGAAGGCTGCTCCTTCTTTGATAAGTGTTTCATTCATTCAATTCTRAAGAGAAAGAGCAGCAGCAAAGAGGGGGCAGCTTATTTGCCAGTACAAAGCAGGAAGTGTAGGAATTTAGTGAGTTCACTACTGGATTCTTTGCTTTGTAGATAATTCCAAAAGCAAGCAGCTATATGGAAGYGCAGGCCCTTAGGTGCAAGGGCTCACATGTGAGCCAGCAAGACCAGAAATGCACCCCACCACACACTGCAAGGCAACATGCCACAGCAGCAGCTCCTTCAGAAGCTTCAGCCCCCTTTTTATTAACCTAATCAAAGGTGCATGCTTTAAAAAAGCCTGATGGAAGTTACTGCGGGATAAARCCGGGCCACCAAATGCAACATTAAAAGGGAGTCACTATTTAATCATGGAACACCCCCTTCCCCGTCATTGCAAACGTCATAGAAAATGGACAACCACGTAAGAAGATGCCATTAGCCTCCCTAACATGGCCCTAGCCAACCCCAAAATGGTCTCTTTACCTGATATCTCTCTTCTGTTCTCTGACCAGGGAGAAAATGGGTGAAATTCAAAATAGCATTGTTGCAATGGTAACTTACAGAAGGACCAGGGAAGGTCTACTCACGCTCCTTCTTCATAAACTCCAGTTTATCTCGATAAAGTCCCCTTATCATTTTGTACCTATTTTGCATCCAAATCTCCTTTCCGTGAAGGCATGCATACAAGTTGCCATGTTCAAAACACAAAACCATCCATGCTGCTGTGTTTAGAAATAAAACCATGGACCGTACACCCCTGTGTCCCTAACAGCCTTACAGAGACACTGCTTTTGGTCTGAATACTTAATCATTACTTTTTTTTTTCTCCCTAGAAAGGAATAATTAAAACTCAACCAACCAAACCACATACACGCTTCAGAGTATCACCACAGGGACACTCTCAGGTCTGAATTACTGCAAAATAACAGTATAATTATGTCTAAATTTCACTAACTAATCTCAGATGAGCTTTTAAAAAGTAATTCGACGTTTACAAGTAAACCGTTTAAAACCGTACTCAAATGTAATCTGAATGAAACCSGACATTTATTTATCCTTTTCCAGCTTAATTTTAAACAGTTTTCAAGGGAAGACATATCTACTCTTGATCAGTCTGGTGACAAATGATAAACCTTGTTAAAAAGTGTGACATTTGAAAATAAATAAAAACCACAGGAGACTTTTCTAACCAAGGAGGAAGATAGGAAGAAACATTATCCCCCTGCACAAATCACCAGCCACAGAAACTAAGCWCAATCTAACGACCTTATTTACTCAAATTGTACACTGCCAACAAAACCACTACCTAAGGCAACTCTTTAACTACAGATGTACTTAAATACCTAGAAAAAATAGGTTWCTTCTCTTCACATAAAATCGGAGTCCCACTGAGCTCAACCAAATGTGGCTGAGGCTGAGATGGAAGACAAAAACGGGTCTTACTTGGTGTACAAAGACATCAACTGGAGACTCCAAGGGGCTTCCTTCTCGGTTGCTCATGGAGATGAACCCGAATCCCATTCTCACATTGAACCATTTGCAATGGCCGGTTCCGTGCAAAACCTGGGATTCCTCCTCTTCTTCCTGCTCCGGCAACTTCCCGGGTTCGTCTCCACCTTTACTCGCCCCTGCTGAGGAAGAGGGAAAGGCGGGGGGTGTGGGGGGGAAGGGGGGAGAAAAAGAAGGAAGAGAGGGACAAGATGCAAAGCGAAGAGTTAAATTGTGGTAACATCCTTTTGCCGCTGCATAAAGGAGTTACTACAAACGGAACAGGGAAAAAAAAAAAGGGGGGGGGGACGAACAAAACAAAATTAAAAAGCAGACGGCGAAAAGTGAGTATTTTTCCTAAATCATAAAATAAACAAACTTTTCCCCAAAATGCGTAAAAAAATAAAATCACCGGAGGTTACAGAGAGGAAACACTGCGCACGGAGGCTCTCCCTCTCTTTGAGCCCAGGGCAGCCCACGTTTCTGTACATACGTGTATTTTTCCATTTAACTCCATCTTTCAGCCACATTACAGCACGGAACGCGATACTTTACTTGAATATTGCTGGTTTAAGACCGATCCCATTTCTCAACAGGAATTCTCAGCCCAATTAGTCTCTCCTCGCAAGGCGCAGGACCGGGGGGGCGAGGGGGGAGGCCGGCCGAGGAGGGGTGGAGGAGAGAGAATAAGCAAAATTGGGTAGATTGCACAACTGGTTATTGCACATGCAGCGCCGAAACCACTATTTTCCACCGTGTATCCATCCCTCCTTGGAATAAACTTTCGATTAAAGTTGGGACAGGTGTACGGCCGTTTTCTCATCCCACCACTGCAACTGTGCTTAATCAAACAGGAACAATTCAAACAATAGCCCCCTGAAAGCTTTTCAAGTTGTGAATCGGTGTGGGCGGTACGGAACAGTTTTTGAGCTGGGTAACAATGGGTTTGGAGAAAGCCCCCTTGCGCGAGCTGCTAAAAAAGGGTAATGCATAGTTGGGTTAAAAAGGGGTGGGGGGAGGGGGGAGAGGGGGAGAGAGCGAGCGAGCGAAAATCATAGTAAAACAATAGAAAAAGAAAATTAACCTTCGGCCATGTTGCCCCACGGGCCCTCTGCTCCAAACTCGTGAGATGAAAACTTTCCCTGTGGATCGAAGTGGTCTTCTGCATTAATCTAACATCCTGATTTTGAACGATCGCAAATTTAGCTCGCATGGTCTAATGTGCTTTCCCTCTTTTGATTTTTCCCCGTCTCTCTCGCTCCGTTTCTGGCCCCCTGCGCACACGTGACTCGGTCAATTACATGCTTTCTTGCTACTAATTTCGCATCGGATCCTTAAGGGGTTGGCAGGAGGCAGGAGCAGCCAATCGCCATTTCAAGTAGCCTGACACACCAAAATAATTTATGAATGAACAAGAAATTTCCAACACGGCGCTTTTTTTTTTTTCTCCCCCCTTCCTTTTCGGACAGCTAATCTGCACGCTTCTTTACGGGAAATCGAGATGACGTATTATTCTGGGGTTTCTGCCCTCCCGTGCGCGCACAAATCCGTAGGAAGATCCGTGTGTTTCTCGATGCAGCCCACTGAACAACAGCTGCGTGCAGGGGCGGCCGCGCACAGGAGATTGCGGGGTATCTGTGCCCGCTGCAGGCGGGCTCCGCGTACGCGCACCGCGGCGAGATGCTCACGGACGAGGGACACACGTGTGTGCAGACACGCACGGCGAGCGCCCGGAGGCATCTGTGGCACCCTCCGCGCACAACGCGGGCAGATGCACRACTGGATCGTTACTCATTTCGCATTCAAATTAAAAGCGCGCCGGAAACGCGATATCACCTTAATATGGCCCAGAATGTGCGGAGGTCTAGCGTTTCACAACATTTCTGGAGGGGGGGGATGGGGCGAGGAATTCACAGGTTTCTCCGCCATCTCTTTCCGGGGGAGGGGATGTGATTAATGACTTCCTAAATAAGAGCCCAGTTTTCAAGCCGAGAATTGGAGTGAACCTCAATCAGCAGTTGGGAGAGGAATGACAGAGAGAGGGATTTACTGGGGAACAGGCGGGCGGAAAAAAAAAAAAAAAAAGCCTCCGGTGAAGAAGACAAAGAGGGGAGAAATAATGCTGACCAAGGACTGCCGTTTTAAGTCTTCACTGCCAGCAGGACAGGGAATCCAATTCGGAAAAGACATGTGTGATGTGTAACGGGCTTGGTAACAGCCCCTTCGCTAAGGCACTCCCCTTCCGCGCTCACAGGTACACAGCTGTGGCCCTGCCCTCCAGCCCTCCCCTTTGCTGTACTCACAGCCAAATACTTAAAAAATTATATTTTAGAAACGTGAAAACCAAGCAATAATTTTATTTCCCATATGTCCATCGCATGTAGTGTAAAGGTACAGACAAAAGTATTCTGTCCTCGTCACCACCTACTCGCATTACCCTCGCTTTCCATCCGGTATTATATATATATATATATATATATATATATATATATATATATATGTCCTTTAAACGTTGCCCATACCTTGTTAAAACCTGAACTCTGACTTTCTTATTAACCTCCTCTCTCCTCCCCCCAGCATCCTCTCTTATCCCAAGGACACACAAACAAAAGCCAAGCCAACAAACTGATCCGTGCAGAACCTGAATGCAAGGGGCTTATGCATTTGCAAAGCACTTGCTGTTGTTTGGGAAGTGGCGTCGATCAGTCTGCCCAATTAAGGGGAACGCCTTTGCCCCCATGGGCCTGTTTACTCCTTTTGTTGCCTTTCAGGAAAGCGTCAATTCCCCCGCTAGCGCCTCATTTCTGTGTGAAACACCAAGCTGGAGGCTCCGTGTGATCGTTTGCAAGAAAAGAAGCGAGGGTGGGCAAGAGTGTACAAATACAAGCACCCTGGCAAGTGGAGCAGAAGCTTTAAATCCTGAAATTCCTTTGCAGTCTTCAACCGTAAATTTCCTATAGGTTATTTCAACAGTGAGGTCGACTTCCTACACTGACCTGCCTTACGCATTCGTGCAACATACCACTGCTTTTGGCTCATAACCTCCCTTCCCCCCTTACAATAGCGATTATTTTACAATATTAAATCACCAGTAATTTTATATGCTTGGATCTTATGACCGGGACGATATCTAATATATAGTAAACGTACGAGATTTTAAAACACGTGAAAACCTCAAGTAATGAACAAGATATTAAGGTTACCGAGAGAAAACAACAATTACACCACTTACTTGAAGTGCCAAGACTACATTTCTTGTGGTAGAATGGCTTATTTATAAAATACAAAATCTCTCTGCCCCTCCCTTCGAAAAGACAGAAAATACCCTTTTGATAAAGTTTTAAAAGTCTTCTTTTTTAAATATTGACTATTTTACCGACATTTGGTATTAAAAATCCTTAGAGGCTAGAATATTGGTTGAACAGTCACAAACGTGTTGACTGAGTTCATTAAATGGACAAAAGGTCTTGATACCAAATTGCAGTGAAAAGAAAATTCAGTATAGTATGTTCTTCGATTAATAAATGAAAGACTGCAAAGCCACATAAATAAATGAATGCAAATGTGTTGGTAGCAAAGTTTTTCTTATGTTGCAAAATAAGTGCAGATTTTGTAAAATGGAGAGGGGGTGGGATTTGCAATGGGTCTTTACTGAGATTTTCAGGCCTCCAGTATTAGTGGAATTAAGGTTGGGGTCACTGGACTGGTCACTGGTGTCAGATGTTATCGACTCATTCATTTCCTGCAAGGGACATCAGCCTTTCAAGTTTTGTGGAAGGTAGAGAGCTGTTGCCAGCTGGGAACTCTCCGGGAAAAAGAAAAAAAAAATACCCCAACCAACACCCTTCCAAAATTCATTCTCAAAGAAGGGGGAGGGGGGGAAGAGGAGAAAAAAAAAAAAAGAAAAAGCCCCTCTGCAAGAAGCCACTTCGTGGAAAAAAATAGTTTAATGATAAGAGTTTACATTTAACAGAAATAT
>NW_026623480.1:703767-705587 GCF_030028575.1 Malurus melanocephalus
CAAACCACAAATATCCAAACAAACGACGGAGCCGCGTGCATTTGAAACAAAACGCGTGTTTTACACTTGAAAGCAGAGCTCGGGGTGCTGCCACCACTTCCCATTTCAAAGCACAGGCAGCGCTCCTCGCCGACGGGCAGGCAGGAGGGGCAGGGACGGCGCCGGAGCGCCCCTGCCCCCTCTCCTCCGCTGCCCGGGCTTGGCTGCTCGGCGCCGCCCCGCCGATGTTGCACCGAATCARATGCCCGTCGTGTTTCCTACAGGGCTGCTACCCAAACCGGCTCWTCCTAAATGTGGGGTCGGAGGGGGGCCTTTCCTGTTGCTCCTACGGCCGGGAGGCTGTGCCGGTGCGGAGCCGTTCCCGCCAAAATCCTCTCACCTACATTTTGGGCGCCAAAGCCGCCTTCCCTTTCCGCCGCCGCGCAACGCCCGGGTCGCGGGCGGGGGTTGCCACCAGCCCGGTGTGACCCGCTCCCGGGGCGGCCGTGTCGCTCGGGGGAAGGAGAGGCCGCTTCCCATCGCTCTGAGCCGGGCAGGGCGAGAGTCGGGMGCCCGCCGGACGCGGAGGTTCGGGCGTTCAGCGGCCGCTCTCCGTCAGGCGGGTCTGTCCCCGCGACCCTGCCCTAGAGCCGGGCTTTGCCCCCGGGCTTTTGTTTAATACTTCCAGAATATGCTCTCCATCCCAGCGGGGCCGTGGCAGCCGTGCCTTCCCGCCTTTGGGAGAGCAGGGTCGGACGCGCTCAGGACGCCGCCAACTCCCCTGGTCGGGTTTATTACCCTCCCTTTAAATCGCGCGCATTACTAGTAGAAAATACACGATTTTTTCCTTTTTTTTTTTTTTTTTTAAACAAAACACAGCGCCAGCCCAACTGCGTGCTGCCACGGCTCGGATCGAGCAGCGACGGGATTTGCCCGACGTGCGACTGCGGGGTATGAAGTTACAGGCTTTATAGAGCGCCTTCGCACCGCGCCCGTCCCGAGCCGCGGCTCTTTTCGGGAAATGCAGTTTCAAAGAGKAGAAAGCGCCTCTCTCCCTTCACTCCCGCCCGCCGCTGGAGCTCGGCTTTTTAAGCTTCCCCGGCGCTCCTCAGCCGTCACACCCGACGCGGGTGCGCCCGGGTCCCCGGAGCCCGCCTCTGCTCCCTCGCGGGCACGGGGCAAGCGCCGCTGCTCCAACTGGCGGCCGGAGCGCCGTTCCAAACGGGAGCTTTACGGGCACTTTCGGTTCAAACGAAAAAGCAGCGGCCGTGGGTGCGGCGCGGGTCCGCCCTGCCGTCTGTGCATTTCTGCTGGCGGTGCCGGCGGTTTGCGGGCGAGTCCTAAAAATACTGGMAATTACTGTGATCCCGCGCGTAATCCGCGGGCAGGAGGACGCGGGARGCACTCACTCGGAGAGCTCGGATGCAGGATGTGGTCTCACGTACATTAACCGTCTCTCAGCTGCGGATTTGCAACTGATAGCGCCCGCTTCCCCGGGGGATTTAAGGAGGCTCTGGAGGACGTCGCGGGAAACCGTCTGACAAGGCTAACGCCCCTCGGGGAACACCGACCCTCGCGGAGGGACCGGCCGCACGGCCGGCAGGCRCAGGACGATGAGCGGGCCGGGTCTGCGCCTCGGGCGCATTCGCTCCAGCCCTTCTCCTCAGGCGGGACAGCCGCACCGGGGTTTGGTGTGCGCGTCCCAGCCGGGAGCGCATCCTCCCCGACGGGCAACTGCCCAGGCGGTCCCACCTGCCCCAGCTGTGACACGGACAGCTCCTCCCGCCACAGCACAYAGGCAACACCCGGCCCCTGCCACCGCCCGCCCCAGGCTGTCCACC
>NW_026623480.1:706078-715867 GCF_030028575.1 Malurus melanocephalus
TGGACGGGCGGGCAAAGGGGCTGGACGCGCGGAGAGCGGGGCTGGCCACCAGATTTGGACGGGCGGGCCGAGGGGCTGGACTGACGGCACTGCYGAGGCGTCGCGATCGGAGGGCGTGCGTTGCGGTAATGTGACAGCGGCACRAAAATAACTCCCGGAGTATAAATTTTAGTCAACGATTGAGGTGTGTGCGCCCGCCGGCGCGTCTGCTGGGCTGGTGGTACTGCAGCGCTCATACAAACCCKTGGGCTCCCATTTGCGACAGGTATGTGACATAGGGTTAACTGCAGATAAACTTTCCTTATGTAATTGTTTATTTTTCTTACAGAAGCAGAACACTCAGACTGCATCAAACACGAGCTCTGAAGCCTGTTCATTAAATTAACGATTCTCCCCCATCCCACCAATAATTATGTTCATCAGAGAAGTGCTGCAGTACCTCAGTTTTACAGATACACAGTCGGCCACGTAAGACGCTGTAGAGAAGACTGACCTGAGCCTGAGGAGACCTTCTTGAATGACCTCATCGTCTTCTGAGGAACCTAAAATCAGAGAGCTGGAGTCAGTACCGCGTACACTGTGCCAGAGTACCGTATTTAATTACCTCATCTCCAGTTTAACGGCTCATTAGGAGGCCATAAAATGCCAGGGCAGCGACTCTATGAAGTGACCTGTAAACCTACTGTTTGAGACTTACCTAGCTGTCAGAGCCACAATGAGACAAGAAAGGCATAAGATAAAAAATCAGCTGCTGTTTTTTTCCCCCCCAGCACCAGCAAAAGCATTGCCCCTTTCATTGGTCTCTTATGAAATCTACACAGTTGGTGACAACAGAAGGAAAAGGCACAGAATTTGCAGAATATTGGAAGGCGGCTTTTTCCTTTATCAATATTTAATTGCAATAGGTAACCTAAGAGGTAGTGAGTTGTCTTTACTATGCTTAAATTGTACATATTAAACAATCAAGTCATAACTTGTATATTATTTAAGAAAAGCCAATAAAAATATTTCTCCAGGATTCTTTCTTGGTCAAAATTGTAACTCAATGCCAACTTATGAATATCAACAGAAAAATGCTCTTAGTTATGTCAGTGATAAAACTGCAGAGCACTGTATGTAATGACATTAAATTCTAGGTCTCAATCTAAACAAAATCAGTCATACAAATACAGACGTGTGACATGACTGAAACTTCATGAAAGGTGTCTTTTTGCACTAATTGAAAAAATGCCTAGCTTATTGCACATGTCAGCAAAAATATCACACAGAAAAAAATCTGTGGATGGCAGGAAGAATGAAGGAAAATACCTTGGTTTGTTGGCTTGTTACTTGGGTTGTCCAGTTTAACAAATGAAGGATGAATAGATAGGAGCATGCATAAACTCACCTGCCACAAACCTGTCCTCTTGTCACTCTCTACTGTCTTTCTGAATAATCTAACTAAAATCCATCAAAAAGAATCAAAGAACTACAATATAAACCTGTTTAGACATAAGCCAAATTCTCTTTAGTTTTAGAGAAATCTGAGTTATGTCTTTTTTTCCAAGTTAGGAGAACATATGGATAGCTATTCTGCTCTCTTACTAAATAATTTTTTTTTAATTGGATATTCTACTAGGAATGAGCAAAGTCAGAAGAAGAATGAACAAAGACAAATGAGAACCAAAGTTCTCTAATATCCTTCCCCTTGCAGACAAATATCCTGAATCTTTTTCAGCATCATAAAGTGGAAAAGGRGGTGGTGCAATTTTTCCTTTCAGTGCAACAACAATGGCAAGTTGATTCAGTTCCTCTTCTTTTGTAGTAACAAAGTTTTCCACTGGAATTGTGTGGACTTTTGTCTTGTATTAWATCTATCTCTGCTTTTACACCTTCAAGCACTGAAGCCCAACCTCWTGTATCTGCTTCTTTGTTCTGCCAACCTGTGGCTATGTGGCTTTTGTGTCTTTCAGATTTACTTGCATTATTTATGCAACACAATGAAATATGCAAGCATAGAGTAAAGGATCCGTTCTTGACTTTGGAATGTAGCCTGCTCCAGCTTATGAAGGGATTAAAAATAAGTATTTGGGGGAGAGGTGTCAGGATTTAAAGCAGGAAAGTACAGTTCTTTAAAAAAGTAGCAGAAAACAGCACAAGTTCGAGTTATTCTTGTTTCCAGTATTGTCATTTCATAACACATTTTTAAGCGTCACACATTCTAGAAAGTCACATAAATATAACAGATTATTAAGCAGAAAAACAGATATCTAATTTTTTTTATAGTTATTGCAAAAAGCTTCCTGATTCGATACCCAAAGCTTGGCATAAAGGATGTTGTAGAAAAGCCTGAGCATTTTAATTCTATGAACTCACTTAAATAGATAGTTTAAATGAGAAACTCATCTGGCATGTATTTTACTGTAACCTACTGAAAGCCATACAAAATCAGCCCCTAATTAAATGGAAGCAGGTTTTGGCTCTGAAATGTCTCATGGTGAACTCTCCTGTGCCTCCTTACACTGAACAAACCCAAAAAGTATATTGGTGTTTTAGTTCTGAAATTACCTTGGCATTTACATAAACTTTGTAACTGCAAGAAAATAAACAAATGCTGTTTAGGAATTGTGTACTAGATAGCAAGTCACTTTGAGAGAAAATGTCACTTGTTTTGAAACCAATCCTTATTTTAACTGGGCATTCACAGCATGTGGAAGGATACTATAACAGTACTGTAACAAAAAAAATGCAACAGAACACCATGTGGAATTATTGCTGGATAAGGAAAAAAAATGAAAAGTGCAGTATCAGTTAAAGGCACACTGACAGACACCCAACAAAGATAACCCACTTTCCCTTACAAATAGCACAATAATCTGTAATTCAACTTATTCAACAGTTTATGTAATCTATTTTTTTTACCAATTATTGTTCAGTAAAAAATAATAGCAAGTCTGTATGTATTTTAAAAGAATTCTTAGATATGGATTGTTTTGAACCCATTACCTTAAGCAACTTYGCTACCAAAGGACTTAGAAACATAATTTGTTTAGAAAAATATAAAGCAGACAAAAATAGTTACTCCATTTAAGTAAGATATATGCTTTCCTCCAAAAGTAAAAGGAAAAATTAATACATTAAACTTGTTTCTTTCACAGTGGTAGCCAGGGGACCATTTTCTTCCAGAGTAAAGCTAGCAGTATTTTTTTAAAGAATGCTGGGTACTATAAGTATGATTAGAGTGYGAAAGAACTAGAAAACAAAACCCGCCAATACTTTATTTTACAACAAACAAGGAAAACAGTGATGCAAAGGAACAGGGGAAAACATTCCAGTGTTGAAAGGATCTTCTTTTAGTTAACTCATCAGGAATGAAGACTTAAATGGATGAATGCTGCAAAGTATACACAAAATTTTAAAACTCTGTGTACAGAGCCCAAGCATARAAAAAACATAAAACATCAGCTTTTAAAATATATCTATATACACACATCAGTCAGATGTATTAACAAACTTTGCTGTCTATGGTTTGGACCAGTGAGTAAAAATTAACCTTATCCTCATTTACTGCTCTTGATTGCTGGTAGAAGTATTATGCACACAGTATTTTGATTTCAATCTCCACAAATGTGTGTTGTCTGACACTCTGAATTTACTTGTTTTACACYGATTCCTCAATATGGTAATTCTAAATAATAGATTTCTTCCTAAGATGCTTTCATTGTTTAAGGTATTTTTTTTCTTTTAATTTCATTCAGTTCTATACAGTTACTTTGAAATGACTAAATAAGAAAAATTAAGATTACCTGAAAATGTACACTAAAGTGCTAATGTCCTTATGTGATTACAAGATGGGTAATGATCAAAGTTCTCACAAGTTTTCTCTTAGTTTAGCCATAATTTTCTTTGCTTTTCTTCCACACTTCTATTTTTACATCATTACAATATTTTTCTAGCATGTGAAGATGAAAGCAAGCATGTGTGAAATATTAAAAATATTTTAACAACACTGATTTAAGAAAATTTATTGAACAATTAGCAAATTAAAACTTAGTATTTCTTTGCTAATTTTACCCACTTTTGTCACTGATCTGAAGGAGGGTAACTATAGCTTCAACTAACACAGCTAGGCAACAGCCCAAGTATTCTTTTTCATGATATAAAAGAGGCTAAGCATATCTCACTCTTCAGGAAACAAAGTTTTTGAAGATCAAACATCCAGTTACGCACCTTTTAATTATGTGTAAGAATGTAATTTGTCTACAGTGAGAACAGGAACAAAGAAAGGTGAAGTGTGCTTCCCCCATTGTTATCAATCTGATTGTTTTGGTCAATAAAAAGGAGTAATAAATTCCACAATACCAGAATGGAAGCCAATGAAAGTCTGACAACTCTAGGATSGGTTTTTCCTCAGAATGAAATGTTGCTACTATACTGACAATTGTTTTAGCAATAAAACCTATTTAGCATTTATTTAGTTTAAAACATTAATAATACATGCTACAGGAATATGCTGAACAAAATTACTTTTAAGGACTGAAATTACTTATACGGAATTCTCATATTTAGTGTATTTGTTATAGTAAAATCTGCAACTTCTTATAGTCTGCATTTGAATATAAATATACAAAACAACTATCACAATTATTTAATTAAAAAGCAGTGTAAACCAGATATGTTTCAAACAATGTTTTGTGATTCAAAGATGAAATATTTTAAACACACAATTTAAAGAGGGAATGCTACTATTCTACCTCCTACACATTTAATGTATTTTGTTTCCAATATAATGTTAGGAAGKGCATTTGAAATTGCCACATGTTGATTTGCTATACAGCAAACGAAACAATGAGAAAACTATCCAGAGGTCTTATTACATGTTCTCAGATGGACTTTACTWGTTACTTCTTAAATTCTTTCATATCAGTACTTTGTAAGGAAAAGAAGTTTAAAAGCCTTGGTTCTCAAATCACAACATTTTTGAGAGCTTGATCACTGTTTATTTTGTTCTTTATTTCTGTGAGAAACTACATATAGAAAGATTTTATTTCTCCACTTGATAACTACTTGCAAACGAAACAATGCCAAATGAAGTACYGAAAATAAAAAAAAAACTGCTGAAAGTCAAACTAAGAACGAATATTATGACAAGATGAATTAAATATTTAAGTCTTTAAAGACATTTTTTAATCTTCCTGATTACACCAGATCGAATGCATATTGTGCATATTCAATATAGTGATGTTACACTTCTAATTCAGAATTGTACATGCTTTGTCTTCAATGCAAAGCCATTATTAAACTGAGATTAATGGTATAATTTACAACTTCCACTTAAGGTTACAAAAAATACTGCAGCCAATTAAGATTTTAATATCATCCTCTCAAAAGTGATGGCACTACAGGTTTTATTTTTAAAAAGGAATAATTTTCATTTACTTTTATAACAACTTTATTATGGTTTGTTCAGACCTCCTTCCTGAGATATTTTACATTAATACTTGGTCTGATGGAATTTACACACCCTTCACATATCATTTCCTTGGCACAGAACTTTTGTCTTATTTGCATGTGCTATTTACCCACAAAACACAGCATCTTCTTTCTTCATTTTTGTTGGGTTTTGTAATGACTTAATTTTTACTCAAGAGCMCTACTAAAGATGGATTTTATGATCATTTGTATTTTATGATATCCTTATCAAATACTGATATGGATATTGTCCATTAAAATAATCAAATCAAACAKTTTAGAAGTTAAAGAGCAGATGAGTGTCTGTATTTTAAACACCAATATTCACTTTCCTAGAAGAGTGGACAGTACASGGCACATCTTTCCCATTTCAGCTGGAGTGGACATCAGTCCTGTATGCCAATGCTTTCTGACTGAGTCACTGTTYAAAACAACTGAAYAAATAAAGTAATRTGGTGGTCACTTTTTATAAACTTTAGTGGGGATAGGTCATTAATTCAAACAAAAAAAAAAGGTAAACAAGAACATCAGTGATACATAAATAAAAATTCACAATGCCTAAAAAAGATGAAAACTTTTGAAAACAATGTACACATCAGTAGCTGAAGTAAGGACAGGACACAGTATCTGAAAGAAAAGCAAAAACYTAATATGTGATACAAAATTATTAGTGAGCATGGGTACAAATTTTAACAGTTGAATTTCTAGTAGTTATCCTTAGGTGTTGCATTACTGCATGTGGTCTGCCTATAGAATATTCGTTAAATACCTTCAGAATATTTATGAAAACTTGGTTTAGTCTAAATGTGATATGACTGAATACTGAATCAAAACCTTCAAACTGTTAGAACACTGAATCTTAGACACTGCATACAATAATCACATACATATACTAGTTAAACAGTCAGGTTTTAGGTCTGTCTAATTATTGCACACTGACATATAGAATCCTGCAGACTGGAAGTAGGGTTTTGGGGAAGTGGTTTGCTAGAAATAATAAGTATGTGCATGGAAACCCAAATGACTGGACCTGCAATTTAACTTTATTGAAACAATAGTATGTATAAGCAGGTTTTTGGGTGTTTTTTTTTTTATTTATTTTTTTTTTGCTAAAATCACTGAAAAAGCAGAAAATGGCTCTATAATCCTCTCATCTCTCAGGTAATAATTTAAAGAACTGAGGGTAGATTATTAAATGTTAACTTAAGAAATTTACTTAAATATTTTAAGACAGACCTATTTTTGCATGAGTAACARCACAAATAATTCCTTAATAGAACTACATTAAAAAAAAATAGGGAACTGGGTAAAACTACCTCTATTTCTCTGTTAGAATTGACTAGTTAAATATTACAGTCCTCACTCTTCTGTATAATTAAGCTTTTGTTCAACTATGAAAAAACTAGAAACTGATTGCTTGAAAATGAGCTGCATGACCTTTGTCCTGGTTTCTCACCTCTGACCTTTAATTTGAAGGTCAATTCATTCTGCATATCAATTCATTCTATTTTTAGAAGCAGAATGTAAGTTTTTAAAATGGTTATCTTCCCATGTGAAACACAACACGTTGGTTTTGTCTTTTTTTTTTTCAGCCTCTACACATCACATCAGAGGAGCATATTTGGTTTTTATTGAGCAACTGTATTCAAAACACCTGGTGTGCAATTACAGAAAATGAGCACTTGTCTCTGCAATGAAAAAAAGCTTTTTCATTTTTTTYTCATGCAATAGAGATGTCGCAGCACGTTAAAGTGAATTTGGAAAAAAAGATCTGCTAGACAGCACACCTTTCTAAATTTCTCTTTTTTGAATAGAGGAAGAAAGAAGAAAACATCATGCCTGTGTCTGCATARCTGCTAACAGATACCTGCTTTTTCYCTGAACCTTCCCTGTGTCACGAGYAGTTATTTCATTATCACTGATGACACACTGTTTTGATATTCACTTTCAGAACGTCCTTTCATAACTAAACCTGTGGTTAAAAACCAGTGAATACCAAGTTGCTGTCTAGTTGCTGGTTTCATCTGCACTTCCATTTCTTACGGGTAACGTTAAGCTTCCCAAGGGGGCTACAAAAAACCCTGCGTTGCTGGGAGGGCTCGTGTTCCGAAGGAGAGAGCGCTGTAGTATTTGCCATTGATTTTGCTGTCAGCATTCGACAGGGGAGCGATAGCGGGTATTGCATAAAGGCCGTGGGTGGGAGCACTCCCCTGCCGTGATCCCCGGCGCTCGAACGGCCAGAGCGGCGCAGCCCGGCGGGCCCGGGCCGGTAACATGGCCGCGGGGTTCAGCACCGCGGACAGCGCCGCGCCCACGGAGGAGGGGCCGCTCCCGCCGCGGGTCACCGCGCCACCCGCCCGGGACCCCTCGGGCCGCACGGCCACCCCGCCGCGCTCCGCTGGCCGCGGGGGATGCTCGGCTCCCCGCCGAGGGAAGGAACACGGTTCCTTTGGAAGCCGCCTCCCGGCCCAGCGCCCCGCGCGGAGCGCAGCCACGCGTGGTGCCTCGCCTCTGTGCCCGAGGATCGCGCTGCGCGCCGCGGGGCTTCAGCTGCCGCTCAAACAAAACGCTGCCGCGGGGTTACAAAGCAGAAAAAGAAGAGGAACAAATGGTTTAACTGCTTGGGCTTTAAAAATCACTTCTGCGCTCGGCGATTCAATATGAAACACTGCGTGTGACCAAACACTGCATCCTGCGAATGGCCTAGACTGCAGCTGCTCAGGCCTAGGAGGGAGTGTGTGGGGTTTCCTTCTTCGTYTACGTATCACCTCTTCCCTCTCATGAAATTCTCAGTGCATACCAGCCAATACATTTTCAGATTAATTTAAAATAAAAAAAAATTTATAAAAGTGAGGCAGCAGCATATGCCCTATACCATGTATTTTTAAAAAAAATCAGAGTTGAAGACAGTTATTTTTGTCATACACATATGRGCAGAGCTTTTAGTACAGTTGAGTTTTTGTAACTACTGCAAGGGACAAACATCAGATATAATCACGACTTTTGCCATTACATACATGATTTATTTGACTACAGCAAAGGAAACTTGACTTCCTGGTGTATTAATAATTTAGATCCTAATTTAATTCAATATTGATTCCTACTACTCTTATACCAAAGGGTGAAAAAAATCATCATCCTTTGAAGAACTACAGCTTAGCTCCATATCTTATAAATAATTTTCCAAACAAGATTATCAGTATTATCTCCTCTGAAGCTCTAAGGGTTTGTTTTTTTTGGTTTTTTTTTGGTTTTTTTTTTTATAGTGTGTTTTAAAAAATAGATGACTTGTAGTTTTGTAAAGCAAACAGGTATCAATCTTTTTTGGTTTTTTTTTTTATAGTGTGTTTTAAAAAATAGATGACTTGTAGTTTTGTAAAGCAAACAGGTATCAATCTAAGAGTAAACATGCACTATTGCACCTCAGTGCAGTGTTATATCCAGATACCACTAAAAGTAGACACAATTACATTTAAATGAACTATGACCAAATCTAGTTACAACTATTTTGTTTGTGTCTGATGATTTGTTCATGACAGGACACTTTTCCATACTTGCAAATTCCATGCAAGACGGGAAATTCCAAAACAGAGTGTGTGTGGGGGGGGGGACCACAACCCAGTGAATGGCCTATTTAAAAAGAACAGCAAGACCAGTTACATAAGGAAAAAGAGTCARTCTGTAAACAAATGGGTGTAGCGTGCACTACTGTTTTGTCCCATCACTGCAAGACCATCTACACCATTTACTCACCATCACTAACAAGCTAACGACTGGTAAGAGAGAAACAAGTAAATGAATCAAATCTCTTTAGGTAATATGTTTATCAGATTATAATGGATAATTCCCTCCTGTTAAAGCTAAAAGATACTTAAAATTAACCTAGAGTTTTCAAATTTATTTAGATACGCCAATTACATATAATAGCTTGGGCAAAATATTAGCGTGTACTACTGCTGTTTACTTATTTCTAGATTACGGTTCTCATTTGATAGCTGGTTATCTGACCCGCTGTACGGTTTACTACAATGACACAACAGCCGAGTGGAGCTGCCGGCGCTCAGGCACGGTCGCTCCCGCGGAGCCCGGAGATGCYGCGGCCGTACCCGCACCGCGGCGGCGCTCGGCCAGCTGCCACGGCGACCCGCCGCCGCTGCCCGCGGGCGCGCAACCAGACAAGGAGCAGCAAGGCGTGTTGGAGGCATTTCGGGACTTTATTTGTTCTCCCCCGCACCGCGTCCCGCACCGCGCCTGGCTGGCACCTCACAGCCAGCCGCGGGGCTACGTGTCACAGCGCCCCGGAAAGCCCTCCCGGCCCCTCGCGGGCGGGGCCGCGCC
>NW_026623480.1:716440-731001 GCF_030028575.1 Malurus melanocephalus
GGCCCCAGCCGGCACCGGCTCTCTGCGGGAGCTGCGCCCCGCTCGGCGCGGGGAGCGGCTTCGTCCCTTCACCCTTTCCTCTAGCGCGGCTGCCGTCGTCGTTCGCGTTTGACGGGCGGCGCGGCCCGGCGCCCCCTTCCCTCGTCCCGGCGGCTGAGGCGCGGACACCCGGGGCCGGGGCGGGCGGGTTCGGGGGCAGCGGCGGCCGGCGGAGGAGGGGGCGCGGCGGCGGCGGCGAAGGCAGAAAGGTGCGAACCCGGAAGTACACCCGCCCCGCCRCCGCCCGCAGGGAACACCCGCGCCCGCACACACAACAATGCGGCGCCGCTCCGCCTCCGCCCAGCGCAACTTTTCCTCCGGCACTGGAGAAACCCGCCGGCCGTCCCCTCCCCGCGGCCGCCCACCAGCGCCCCGGCAGGTGCGGCGCCGGCGGGAGGGCGACACCCGCGAAGGGAGAGGTGAAGRGAGCTCGCTTACCTCCCGCACGCCATGGTGGCCGGGCTGAGCGGGGCTGCGCCGGCGGCTGCCGCGGTGGGAAGGCGAGCGCGGGGGTTGGGGGACACGCACCCACCGACGGGCGCCCCCGGCGGGGGGCTTTGCCTTCCCGAGCCACTGGGAGGACGGAACGGAGGAGGAGGAGGAGAAAGCGAGCTGCGGCGGCAGAGGGAACCGGTGCTCCCGGCGGGAAGGCGGCGGCAGCAGCAGCCAGCGAGGAGGGGCGGCGGCGGCGGGCRGACACGGCCCCGGCGCTGGCTCACGCCGCCGCAGCCGCCGCGCACCTGCCCCGCCGCCCTCCCCGCGGGCGGGCGGGCGGCACCGGCGGCTGCGCGCGGGGGCGCTCCAGGGCAGCGGGAGCCGGCGGGCGGGGCGGGGCGGGGCCGGCCGCGCCCCCGGGAGCCGCCCGACGGCACCGCCGGAGACCACACTCGCCCAGGGCGAGGGCCTCTTACCCTCGGGGCCAGCCTGGAGGTCCCCGCTGACCACATCCATCCCGCCACCTCCTCCTCCAGGTGCCTCCCTGGCCGCACATCATGGATGCTTTTTGGCACCTGTGGTTGGTCCGGCTCCSCCGCSTCGAGGACTGGACTCCCCAGCTGCRGTGTGYCCTCTTGCGCTGTGCTAACCCCCAAACCTGCCGCTGCCGGGTGGGGCATCGCTCTGGTGTGGACAATCTTGCACGCCTTAACAGCACCTTAACCAGATGCAGCCACGACCTGCAGGTGATGTTATGGTGTGCTGTTCACGTCCACAAAGTAGGCAGGATTCTGGCTGTGCAACTGACTTGTCCAGAACCTGTCGGTTCCCAGTGGTCCTGCACCATGACTGGTTTCCTTTATCAGCATATGAGATTTGGTTAATCCCAAAGTTTCATTTTTCTAGCTCATCCTGCCTTATCCACAGAATGCCCCAATGGTAGTTTACGTACTACACAGCCAGCGTCAACTTCACCCAAGTGAATATTGTTCATTGTTCTAAAAATAGCAGGGTTAACAAAGTTTGCCTACCTACAGGTCAATGTTCCACATCCTTTTCCTACCCATCCACTTTACATAGGCTCCAGTAGTCATCAATTTCCACATGCACCAGCAAAATGGAGATGGTTCCCAGCAGTGTGGTTCTCCACCAGGCACATGTTGAGGATTAGCTAGCTGRTGAGTCAAACTGTAGGTAACTGGTGAAGTCACACTGTCTTCCGTCTGGAGAGGACACTGATCAGCAGTCTCATTTTCCAAACTGCAGGTTTTCATCAGAACATGTCATATTTTGGGGTCCTCTATGTTGGGTTTGGCTGAAACTGTGAAAAGGGTTCAAAATTTGCCTGCGAACAAAGAGATGGATAGCAAATGCAATTCCCTTTCCTTAAGAGAACACGATAAAAATGCAGTCTGTAGTGAGCCCAGGTCACATGTATTTTCTATCATTAGGCTTTAGTATGGTTGCCTTGAACTTTCTGCTCTTGGGCTTTCCTTTGTAGATTTTATTTTAGAGGGTACAGTAAGGCTTTCAAAAATTCATTAGCAMTTTTTGGTTTAACTAAGCACAAAGTCAGCTCTAAAATACTTATCGTACATAGTTTTCTAACTTCCTTTTAACAGGAAAAGCTTTACACAGAATTTTGCTATGTGATCTTAGCCTGTGATTAAAGCAACTTTGAAACCTCTCAAGCCTTCAAATACTGTGCCTTACTTAGCTCAGAAAGGTTTTGTGTTGAAAGAGAAATATTTCCAAGGCTCAGGAGAGTCTTCCAATGACCAAATGACACTGTTTCACTTAGACTTACCTAGGCACAGCCATAGAAAGCTGCTTCATGTTTCACAGATGAAATTTAATTACCCGTATTTATCTAGAGTCCTAATATTTGACTCTATTACCCAAAATTTAGTGCATACTCTGTGTGTGTGATTTATATACACTATGTATATAAATCTAGCCCAACACAGACCTACATTACCTTAACACAGCTCCTGCTATTTCTGCTGAGGTATTTATCTCTGCAGGAAAAAACCCTTCCCTACCTACTTCATTTTTGTGCCCTCAGAATACGACATAACCTAATTTTATAGCAAGTTTGTATAAAACAAATTACAGATGAAACATAAGCAGAGTTGAACTCTTTCAATAAATAACTGAACTGCAAACAGGCTGTGAAAACATGGCACTTTTTTTCCTATTATTTTATTTTTTTTCTATTTCTTTCTTTTTTTCCACTGCTCTTGTTCATAGGGTTCTTCCTGAGAGTTTCCTGAAAAATTTGTTTCTTCCTATGCAGATTAAACAGTCCTAAGCATTTTCATGAAGCATGGCATTTTTTTCCTAAGGTGACCTTTTAAAGGTCACCTGCCATCCCAATCCACGTTTTGCAGACATACTTCCAAATAGTTTTGTTTTCTACTCCACTTCTTCTTCCCAGACCCTTTTTCTCTTCTCTTCTAGCCTATCCTATTCACCCACTAACTTGCCATTCTTTCCTCTTGGTTTTCTAACCTTTCTCCCATGTYCTTGCCCCTCACACTAATAGGAGAGATGCTCCTGCTTCCTGAAGATATATATGAATGCTGTTCCAGCCAACAGTAACTAATCTTCATTAACTCATCTTCGCACATTTTGTACTAAGCTGTGCTGGYGAATAGACACGCTGATATGAGTGAGATGCTCTTGGCAGTGAGTCTCTGCCTCTGCTCTCCAGTTTCTAGACTTAGCTTCTTGCCCCTTAAACACCTCTGATCTCAGAAGACTCTTAATCTACTTTTTTTTTCTCGTTCTGTTTTGTCTGTTTTACATGTGACTCACAGATGTATTTTTTTAAAAGCACATCAAGTCTACTAAAAGCTTAACCAAAATAAGTTAGTGCAGTTTTAAAGCTAGGTGTTCCCTGCACCCCGACAGCAAAACTGATATGAAATGTACTGTAGAAGGACCCTGTTGAGGCTCTTGTTTTCTTTCCCACAGGAATGCTCATGATCCAAACTGTTCCTTAGCTGTCAGTGGCTGTGTGCAGTAATAGAACTTCTCTGTCCTCCTTTTAGCCATTAGTCTCTTTCTTTGCCTTTCTTTGGGATTTTAAAAAAAATTTTAATGACCCAAAGAAAATGTTAGCAATGAAGGGGTATCCTATTTTCTGTGTGTCTTCCTCCCATTTTATTTGCATTTGCCAGTGGGGTCAAAGAAAGGAAGTGATTTCTTTAGAAGCTTGTTTCAAAAAGCTGTGCCAAAATATGCTGTTCAGCTTTATTTTGTGGCCTTGTGAAAATTATGCAGCATTTTATGAAGCTTTAAATTTTTAATGTAAGATTCTCAAGAATGTTCCATTTGCAAACCYAGGCAGATATGTAAGCACATGAACATTCAATATGGTAATCAGAGAAAATTATTTTATATAAAAAAAGGCTTTTTAGGCATTTATTTAGTTGCAGCAAAGTCARTTTATTACACAAGCATATTCAGAGTGCTCTGCCAAGCCAAGCCTTAACTGTTACTTCTCCACACCTTTTCTAAGCCAGTATTTACCACTTTACAAGACTGCACTTAATTTCCAAGCCAGTAGATATTTTGCTCTCTTCAAATGCTCGTTCATTTCTGTCCCTGTTCAGGGTCTCAGAAACCCAAATATGAAAGTTGAGGTTTTGCTTCTTGTTTAAACTGGTGCAGAAACTGAGCTGTGTCCATGCAGAAACTCACCACGACATCAGCTGGACAGGGTTCATCAGGAGGACTGGACTGTTTTATTCACTGGTAGAGACACGGCCTTGACCCCAAATGAGTTTGGTGGAAGGAGGGGAAGCGGAGAAGGGGGGGAGCAGGGGAATGTCTACTTTTTTAAGAGCCAGTTTTAACAATGAGACTCACAGCTCAGTGGCTGCTGGTCTGAATTTCTTCTGTATTTTATATTATACCACTGTTAAAGAAACAAGTTAGTAGAGAGGAAATAAGAACTCAGGTCTTCTTTTGTCCAGCTGATTATACCAAGTGGTAGTTTGTGGCCAAATTTTTAAATRTTTGTTCTATTTCTGATGCCAGGATTCAGGATCAGTTCAAACAGAAAGGTTTCAGCATGCTCCTCTTCAGAATAATTAACAGAGCGATGGTTATGGCACCTTTTAAAAAGGAAAAGTAGTAGTGAGCTTTTCATATAATGCTCATCAACAGCATGCATGGAGGACGAGGGATTTATGGTGAAGCTGAATTAGTGCATAAGATCGTCACACTTAAACAGTTACTTCAGAATGATGACAGTCATCTTAACTTGGTTAACCATTAATATTTAATACTTTTTAAATCAGTATGTGTAGCCTTTAAGTACAATTGCCATAAGAAAATGTTAATTTAACATTAGGAATAAATTTTATGTTACGACTGAGACTGGTCTGTGGGTTTTATTGCATTACACTGGATGTGGTTTTCATCAGCTGAAACTGTCTGGCTCCTTGTAGCAGCTTGATTTTAGGGGTTTGAACTAGTTTCCTTGGGGAACTGCAGGCTCAAAAAATGGAATTGTTAGCTGGTAGAAAAAAAATTACCACACATTTTCAAAGTGTACGGTGGTGAAGAAAGGAAATGATTACTTGKAGTTGGGGGCGTAGAGTGATAAAGTGCCAGCCTCATGCATCTGTGGGTGGAACGTCACAGTTGGCTTATACATTTACTTTGTTTCTTCATCTACCATTGCTCCAATCACAAGAACTAATTACAGTCAGTTAAGTCAGCATTTCCCTATTCTATTGAATATTGAAAAAAGAAGTAGAGAAGYTAACAAGATTTAGAAAGAGCTTCTCTGCATTTCCACTGGACTAGAATAATATGCAGCTACAATAATATTTACCAAGCATTCATTTGCAGCATCACTTTTATTGTTACTTGTGAATTTTAGGAATGAAGCATTAATTGATAAGCAAGGCTTAAACTACTCAAAATATTGTCTCAAATGATTTTGTTTCACTCCTGGCTTACCTCTGCCACTTCAGTTTGAGTCAATCAGGATTCACTCATAGGTTAATTGCAGAAATAAACCACATTGCTAAAGGGTGAACTGATTGAAAGTGACACGGATTCAAATGGAGACTGCTTTGATACAGGAGAGTCTTCCTTCGTATTTCCCACAACCTTTAAAATAAATAAATAAAAAARGACAATGCAAATAGAAGCATGGCTTTTTAATAAATTTTGAGGGGTTTTGCTGACTAAAAGCCAATATAATTTAMGTCCCATTGTACTTGCTACCAGAAGAAATTTGAAAATTTCAGTTAGGCAGAGTCCGAGTTAAAATGTGAGGGAGGAAGGAAGCACTGAAAGGAGGTCTTCTGAAATACTACTTATTTATTCTTGTAGATATGCAAAAAAAAAATGAAAGACAAATTAGAGACAGAAATAAAAACTAAAGAATGAAAGGAGAAAAAGAGGTGCTCCTTAGCCAAAGTAAAAGCTGAGCTAGGAAGCAGAGAATTGGCTTTCTGTGGAAAGAGAAAGATCTCACAACTTTTCCCAATGGATTCTGCAATATAAATAACAAAGACATGTCTGAGGCTCAAAATAAAGGGAACAAATAGGTTAGCCACAGAATGGTGGCAGAGGCAAAGATTCTCCATGCAATCAAGGAAGAARTACTGATGATGAAAAGGAGGGCAGAGAAACTGGAGCGTCAAAAATTTGACAATCACTGAAGGACCAAGTATGTGAGTAGCAGTAATATTTGGCTGGTTAATGAAGCCACTGAAGAGAAGATTCCATACCAGAGCCAAGTGGACATGAGGGAAAAGAAAGGCAGGACTAACGCTCAGCAGCTGAAAAGTTCAGTGATGAACTGTGCATATATAAAAAACATCTAGGCATCTGACATTTTTCTCTCTCAGGAACAGAACACTGGCATAAGCTGACTGAGACTCTGAAGTCTTTAGGCTTAGTGATATACACTAAATCTATTGGTAGAAAAMCTCCACGGCAAGCACTGGAAGTATCAAAGGAATTATTCTGGACCGGCAGTGCTACAGTTTATACAGACTAAGGTGTAATTAAGTAGCCAAGCACTTCGAGTTTTGAACATTGTCGTTTTTCAAAGCAGTGTATCTGTACTTCAGCAGCACATCCTTAATGTAGGGAGCTGAAAGTTTCCATTTTTGTGTGTGTTCATGCTTCATRGTTTGATGTGATAAAGTATCCCTTGCTTCAGTTTTCATGTAAKAAAGTATTCCTTGCTAATTCGAGCTCTCTTTTAAATTTTTCGAAAYGCATGGACCCAAGTGTCCTGTTCCTCTCTTATTACCAAGAGATGAAAATGGAAGTGACGTAAATCTGTGGAGAGAATTTTCCACCTTTACACATAAGATTGATTTTTCATACTGGGAAATTTTACTCAATGAATAAATGTGGAAGAATCAAAATGTTTGTGAGTCATTCTGATGAAAGCACATTCATATATGATTTTCAGGTTATTTGCTAGCAGTGTCTTCTTGTGACCCCAATTAAAGTAATAGTTGCAGGTGACCCAACAGAAACAGAAGAATGGTCATTTCCTGTGGCCCAGTTTAATGAATGCATTATCTTCCTTTAAACCTAGATTTCTGCATTGGGAACAATAACATACCCATGCTGTCTAATGAAATCAGCCTCAATTGTCATGACCTTTCGTTTACTTAACCTTTTGCTTCCATCGTTAATTATACGTGTTTTATAGTTAGTGTAGAGGGCATGATCATTAGCAAAACCTATCAAGCTTGCTTTCTTCAGAAGAAAGAGGAAAAGCTAACAAACAAGCCAGAAAGAAGCAAAGGGATAAAGCATTCATGAGAGAGGTGAAAACTGAACTCTCTTGAGACCTGAACAGTGGCGACATACAAAGCAAGTAGTGGGTAAGACATTCTTGGAAAAAGCAAAAGATATTTGCTGGTATACAAATGGTTTGTATTCATTTTGKTTTTTTYCTTGCATAATCAAGGTTAACAYSAATGAAAGATTATAAACTGACAATYCTCTGAAATTAAGAGTCAGTTACATGGTAGATGCAACATGGGAAGTAGCTGGGTTCTTTCAAGACAAAAACATCTATTTGGTTTGGAGCTGAAGAATCTATTTTCACAAACAAGAGTACAATTTGGAAGTGGGTATGGTCTAGATGATATGATGCCTATCTGAGACATAGGTGTTTGGTTTTGTGCCACATCTGGTCCCTTTTCACAGGCACAGCTTCTCATACATCAAAACTGGAGCCATTCCRTAAACTGGAAGGACCACTGAAAAAAAAAGTATTCTGTCTCAAGCCAKTTCTGGCACAAATGGTACCTTCCATTGCTGGGAACTGGCCTGGGAAATGGGCATGGCTGAAGTTCATTTTTTTTTTTTTTTTTGGCTGGTACTTTTTACAAGGAAATGAGGTTTCTTTCAGCTAGAGAAGTTGTGGTTCACTGTGCAAATGAGTGGGAATGAGTTGGGTGGGAAGAAGGGGAAAACAGCCCCACCTGTCATGTCTGATTTAGTCCCTGACTTTCTGTGTTGAAGGCTGCTGTAGACATAGCAGACTCTGATCTGTGAGAATGGCATGATGAGACAAAGACTTGGGTGAGACAGTGTCAAAAATCTCTTGCTTCATTCTGTCACCACGCAGCCGCTACTCAGTTTCCCTGTCAGGTCAGACAGTGTAGCTGAGTTGCTTAAAGAAAAGGGTCTTTAGGATGCTTTAAAACTGTCCTTCAGTCTGTCTTCAACAAAAAAGTTCCCCAAAAGTTTCACAGAATGGATGAGTTTGGAAGTAACCTCTGGAGATCACCTAATTCAGCTCCTCTGCTCAAAGCAGTGCCACTTAGAGCAGGATGCTGAAGCCTATGTCCAGRTTAGTCAGGTTTTGATAGCTCCAAGAATGAAAACTCTGCAAACTCACCAGGGAACTTGTGTCATCATTCAACCACCCTCACAGGAAAATAATTTGTATGTTTAAATATAATTTGCTATATTGCAATTTGTGCTCATTGCTTCTTGTCCTGTCATTGTATACTAGAGAGGGGGGCTAAACAATGTCACCTGTCAGCCTCTCTCTGTATGGCAGGTGCTGCAATCCCTTCACCATCTTTGTGACCCTTTGCTGGACATGCTCAACTTACTGTCTACATATAGAAGACTATAAATTCATGGTGAATAGTCACAGCTGACAAGTACTTTACAGAAACATATGCCTTTCCCAAGTGACACTCATCTTTTCTAACTGCATATTTCAAATATGTGACCTGGTTTAGAGCTTGAAGTGCCCTTTTTATCCTTTCACACATACTGATATCCTTCCTTGCTTCAGAACCTGCCATATAGAGAAGTTAAGGATGTTGGCTTTTCCAGCTTCTCTTCAAACATCAGTTGTTTCTATAAAAACACAGCAAATGCYTCTTCCAAAATCTTGGTCTCTACCAAATTTCTTTGAACTTGCAGAACATTTAATAAAGATTCAGTTTTAATTTTAAGAGGGGATTTACTGAAACAAAATATTTTATTTCCTTGTCTCAGCTCTCCTGGGCAATGAAAGACCCTTGGAGGCAGGTTTACAGATTACAACAATCTTGTCTGAAGAACATTTCATTCTAGGAGCGTGCATCAGGATTGACAAGAGTTGCAAACTTGAGATGAATTMTACAAAAAGGACAGACATAAAGGAAAAAAAAAAACAACAAAAATATCCCTTTTCTCCTTAAAAGTCATGGCAGCTCTGATGGGGATTTTTGCAGACAGAGATCTGAGTGGCTCTGTACTTTCTATGAGAAAATCCCCAGGAAAAACTTGCACAAAGACTAATAGGTGTCCTAGAGAAATGAGAGGATTTTAAAGATGAATGTCATAGATGAGTTACAAAAGCATTATCTTTCTTCAAGTGCAAAACCATGAGGAAAGATTGATAGATCAGAGAGTTACAATTCCATTCGATGGGACCTGGATGGGCTGGAGCAATGGGTTGAGAGGTATCCTCTGAGTTCAGCCAGGAGGAGGGACAAGATCTGCACATAGGAAAGAAAAATTGCATGCACCAACAATGTTGGGGGCTGCTTAGCTGGAAAGCATCATGGCAGTAAATGAGATGAGGATTCTGGTGGGCACCAAACTGAACAGGAAAAACATGCTGGAGTCAGTCCAGCAATGGGCAACATAGATGATTAAAGGATTAGAGTATCTGCCATATGAGAGGGCTGAAAATGTTCAGCCTGAAGAACAGAAGGCCCAGGAGGAACCTGATCAATGAGTACAATGAATATCTGATGGGGAAAAGGAGAGAAGACGGAGCCAGGTTCTTCTCAGTGGTGCTCAGGGAAAACACAAGATGCAATGAACAGAAGGRGAAATATTGGAAATTACATTTAAACACACTTTGAAGATGACCAAATGCTGATATAGGTTGCCCAGAGAAGTTGTGGAATCTCCATTCTTAAAGGTTATCAAACTTTGACTGGACCAAGCCCCAAACACCCTGGTGTAGGTGACCTTATTTTGAGCAGAGGAGGACAGGATGATCTCCAGAGGCGATTTCCTCAGTCTCTGATTCTGAGATCTGTGAAATCAGGCAAGCTGTGTAAAAGAGATGGCAGTAATTATGGTAAAAATTACTGACCTAGGTGAGACCTGTATCTGCAGTTCAGCTGGAGCTGTATGGAGCTGCATGGGCTCACTTGGGTGGAACAGCTTGCAGGATCAGTGCTCAGGACATGCCATGTCAAAATAAGGGAAAGTGAAAAAACTGTAGTTCTTCTTAACTAAGGACATGAACTCACCTGGTCAAGCACTTGGGTAATTCCATGCTGTCCAAGAATAATTTTTTTATGGTGGAATATGATATAAAGTTAGTGCAATTAAAGTGCATTGTGCAAATTGGAGCTGATCTACTAAGAAATAAATTGCCTGCTGAATCCAGACAATGGTTTTAGACAGATCTTTTAAACATATTTTTGSGAGCAGAGGCAACCAGTGTGGCCTCATTTTCTCTTTCACTTAAAAAATAAATGAAAATTGGAAAGTCCTTTGTTTTCTGTGCATCCACACAGTGCAGACCCAGAGAGCTTACCAAAAAAATGATTGTTATGAAATGGGAAATGTTTCCTTCCTCAAATCTGCTCACATAAAACAGTGGTGCACTGTATATTGTGGTATGCAGATCTGTTTTTATCACCAGGAAATATACTCATCAGCTGAGTCCTACAGGCACAGAGAAAACAGTGCATCTCAGGACTGTTTGGCTCCATGTCTTTCTCTGCCTCTTGGCCAGCTGACTTGGGGTAGCCAAGGTCTGTATTATTAAACTCTCTAAATTTCAAATAACAGCCAGGTACAACTCATAACTGGAAATGGTCCCTCCTCTTTCTAACTTGTGAATTGTGCCCTACATTGCTGAGGAAAAACCGCTTTGGTTCAGTGTTCATGCAGATGAGTAAGTTCCTGTGCTCAGACCCATCCTCTGTCACTGTTTACTGCTGTATGTGCATCCATATGCTYCTCATCCCAGTATCTGAGAGCCTCAAAGCCATTAATGGATTTTATTTCTTATGGCAGCCATGAAAGAAATAGGAGTGTTTGTCTAATTTTACAGATAGACAACATAGACTAAAACAATGCATTTTCTTTTTGTTGCTGATGGCTGTATGATTGAGTTGAAAAGCAAGCTGCTGTCACTTTAATTTTAGCTTTGTAGTCTAGTCATTAGACTATTTTTCTTACAAAAGAAAACCTTTTAATTGAAGTAAATTAAATTCAGTTATACAAATATAGAGATTAATTAGGCCATTATCAAAGCTGAAACAACYGACCTTTTAAAGATTTACTATAAATCGTAGAGATCTGAGTAAATAAAATACCAACTTTGAATTCTTCTCTGAGAAAACATCTGAGCACTTCATGCRTAGAATTTTATATTTAAGGAAGCATTCAGCTTTGCATTAAGTCAAAGGGAATCACAGATCTGACCTGATAAAATAAACACAAGTTTCAGCAGCTTTCCTCACCTTTCAGTTTAAAAAAATGTGTGCACATATGTTTACATATTTTGTTGTAACTTCTACAACACTGATTTACTAAATCAGTATAGAGTACCTATTTGAGATTCTCTATAGGGATAYTGTAACATCAGATTATGATCTGATCTGAGGTAAATCTGCTGAACAGCACAATATGAATGTAAAAAAAAAAGTAAAATCAACAATACACTAAACACAACTATCAAACACAAGATGTCTTACTAGAACAGGAGTGAACATCACCATAATTGCATGAAATAAATATCTTACATCAGGAAAATTGGGCAAAAATTCAGCCAGTTTTGAAGTAAAACGTCAGTTTGAAAAATGAAAGTATTCCAAAGTTATAGATTTCGTATTATATAATAGGTACATATACATATAGTTACTAAAAATTAGTAAATTCAGTACCCTAAGTTAAATAAGAGTTGTAGTGTTTCATAACAGTAATTCAAGGGTCTTTGAATGACTGAWGAATTTTTTGATGGCATAAGAGGTTCTTTTCTATTTTTTGGTTACTGGTCTAAGACTATAATCAGGTAAGATCAGTGTTCCCCTAAATGTACGGTGTTACATAATGTGTCAGCACTACTTGTCACTTAGCATCCTTACRGTGAATTATTTTTGGTACTCACAAAAGTATTAACCTCACTCTAAGGATACAGAAATTAACAATAAATTGTGCAGTGGAATTTGGGGAATCTATTCTGCCTGTTAAAATTCTTTCTCCGGTGGGAATAAGATTCCTTCACTTTCCCTTTATAGAGCACAAGAATGAAAACATCTCTTAATGAAGGACTTTGGAGACAAGAATTTTCYGCAAAGTTTCTTAACTACAACTCTCACAGCCTTTCTAAAAAAAACCCTACCAATCCGAGGAAGAGTCAGAAAACACAGAGAACTGTCTCCCTCAGCATGCCATTTCCTTAATATAGGTGAGAAATTCTGGGATTCACACACTTCAACTTGATGACATGTGATATATATTACTTAACAGCTAATAGTGGAACCTTCAGAGGAAAATGAAATAGAAACCAAACCACAAAAAGGAATTTTCTGTAACACCTTACTATAGATATAGAGGATACAGATATATATAGATATAAATAGAAATATATCTATAGATGTATAAGTGCACATATACATATGCATATACATATAAATACAAGACACTTCCACCCTTCATTATAGCCTTCTCTGGGTTTGGATAACTAATTCTCCTTAAAAATTCCTCTGCTATTCAACCATAAATTGACACTTAATTAGGAGAGACAAGCCTCATTCAGCTCTGTAGAACCATCCTATTGTGCTTAGCCAGACCTGGGAGTATGTAAATAAACAGATATGCTAACRCAGCTGGAAGTCTGAAGTAAAAATGACTCCCTTTTTCTTTTCTTTTGTTTAAATAATCAGTCACCAGCTATGAGGGGTTAAATAGTAAAAATAAGAAAAGGAGGAGATAAGGCATTTACCCCTTCATTGTCTCTCGTCAGAAAAAAAAGAGTCTGTTAAAAACAGAAGGGAATTTCAATTGAACCTGCAGCCTCCTGCCCTGATTCACCCTCCAGGCTGGGTCTGTGAAAGTTCTAGCCATGCAAGTCTACAATTTTGTTTATTGAAAGGGACCTAGAGCTTAAAAAGTGAGTGGAGCCAACACAGAATAGGTGAATTAGATCATGTGGGATGGATTCTTTTTCTTGCTTGCCCTTCTTTTACCTGACATATACATATATTTGTGTAAGTGTTCATGCAAATAGAGAGAGAGAGARAAAAAACTTCAGTAAAGAGCTTTCAATTCAAAATAAGAAGGTATCAGAAGTCAATGAGTTAACAGTGATTACAGCACACCACTAAGCTAAGTGTTGTCATATTTTCTGTAGGCATTATGGAATAAATATAAAGAACCTAGYTGAAAAAGGATAATGAAATAGCCTGGCAGTCGAGAGCTTTTAATAAGTGCAAGGAACAGCATAGGAAGAATCACAAAGTTGTGGTTTTGATTTGTTTTAATGATTTTAACAAATAGGCAATGTAGAGACTGATTGGAGACAGGAACTGACATTTTGCTCACAAATTACTTCATCACCACAAATTGAGTTCACTGGGAAGCGGTATGTGGAATGTTGGTTGGAGATGTGGCAGCACTGCCCCCTCCCCRAGCTGGCTGTCCTGTCACCTGCTCTCTCCTGCATGAATGCTCCTGCTGAATCCCTGTTGACACAGAAGAAAGTAGACTGGGAGCAAATAAAAATCCTGGAAATGAAGCTGCTCTCTCATTTCTCTTTGCTCCCCCATTCCAAGGCACTCCTGACATCGTTCAAATTTTGTATAAAGCTCATTGTCCCTTCTCTCCAGAGACTCCATTGAACAATGCTGCTATTCTCTCCGCCATGTCTGCCCCAGGATTCGGCAAGGCAAGCAAAGAGTCATCATTCAACACACTTTGAAGAAACTAAATAACCTTTTATCCCTTTCCTGCTTAGATTTTGTGTTAAGTGAAGCTGGACACACCTTCTGCCAACTTTCACTGCTACTAGCCACGTTTGTTCTTTGAAAAACCGGTACACCACTACGTAAGTGATGTGCAAACTACACAGAGGGTACTAATAAATTAATTTTTATCAAAAAAATTCTCCCTTACAAGGAGAGATCTAACAGCAGGCCAGTTCTTCTATTCTTTTGGAACCTCAAACAAAATCATAATGGAACATTAAGTAAATGGAAGTTGGGACATACATATTTACTATGTGTGTGAAAGACAACAAAGTAGTTAGAGGCAAAGTTCCATGGGGCAAAGTGCCATTGTTCTGCTGACTTCATGTGTCTAATGTGACCTACATTGCAGATTATGTCCTGACCTTTGGAGTACCACCACAGCTGCGTTCTTGGACAATTCAGGCTCTGGCTGAAGTAAGGAAGGGCTGGGGACTGTACTTTCTCTGTCAAAGAAAGATGGAGATAGAGCAAACTTTCAGGGACGAGAATTATCTGGAGTAAAAAATGCCATCAGCCCTTCTCTCTGAAGACTATATTCCATTTATGACACTGATCAATGTAAACTTCAACTCTTTTTCCTTCAAAGGAAGTGTG
>NW_026623480.1:731056-810762 GCF_030028575.1 Malurus melanocephalus
TGTTCTGCTGTTGGCTAATAACTGTTTCATGTCTCCGTAAAATATTACTGGGGTTTGGTTCTCCAACTACAAAATTGTCAATTTCAACAGGAYATTCCAACAACATTGCTGACCAGTAATCTGTTTCATAACTGCAAAATTACTTTCTTGTCCTTTCTACAGCATTACATTTTTGCATACTCTTGGTACTGGTCATCAGCGCTCCATCATAAAAAAAAAAAACAACAAAAAAGAATTTTGTACTTTGGAAGAGAACGTTGGGGATTTGGTGAAACTTACTGATTTTTTTTTCTTTTGGTGTGGAAGGTCACTTGCAAATTCATGACATCAAAGCTCCCAAATTTTCTGCTTGCATCTTTCTCTGAATTACACCTGAGTCTAGTCTTGTACAGTTGATCTGTGAAAAGTTTATTAATGGAACTGGCTGAAAAGTAAGTTAAAAAAGATTAGCCAGGGGGAAAAAAAAAAGAAGTAAAAAAAATTTAAAAATCAACAAAACTTTAAAAATCTTATTATCTCTGCACTTATACCTATCATTTATCTGGACTTAACAGTTCGGGAAACTGTTAAAAAACATGTCTTATATACCAAGCATAGGATGAGTCTTCTCCTTCAGCTGAATTGTAACTGTGTTGCCCTCTCAGGCAGTGATGCCAGTTGCACTGTTTTCCACTGATCTCTGAATCAGCCAGCATCTCCACCTCACTGATGGTAAATTGCATTGTCCTTAGCACCAGTGGACACAGAATTTGGCAGACACATACTTTCCTAGTGTGATTATTTAAGGTRTTAATACATAAATGAGCTCAAGGATGGAACAAACCCCAGGATGAGCTTCCAGCATTTTAAGGACASGTTTTGTGCCATATTTGGAAATCAAAATTTCATGGGACTACATTTAAGTTACTTTTATTCCCTTTAAGAAGACTACTTTTTGCATCAAGGTATCTTCCACTAGTATACATTGTAATACAGTATTCCAGGATGCTCCGTTGTCCGCRGAGGGATCAGTTGCATGTATTTATTCAAAAGCAATGAGTCCATAAATCCTAGTTGGCCAAGAGCTGCTGTAGACYTTTAACTAAGTCTAAGGTTGTGCTGGCAGCAATATTAGTTTAAAATTATATGCAATAGAGACAAAAATTCGAAAAAAAATACAGATCTGCCCAAGTTCACCAAATTCTCATGAGGTTCAGAAGCTAAAATACATGCCTTTCACATGTACAACTTTGCATGTGTAGYATTTTTCTTGTCAGGCTCAAAACCATACATACTTTGCCAGAGTTTGAATGACAGAAGGAAAAATATGAAAAAAAAGAGAAAATTATGAGCAGATGAAAAGAATTTTTTTTCTCACAGCTCAGCTCAAAGATCTCTCAGGATAATAAGTAAACTTTGTGTGACTTCACGTATCCAGAACTTGCTGTATTGATTCCCATGCTTCCGTAATTCCCTTATTCAGGGTCCCATTTAGCAGATGTTTGGTCTAGAGCTACATAATGTCAACCTTTTTTGGGGTTGTTACTGAAAAGAATCATGAGTTTAKTCAGCCTGACTTCATTAATTCCTGAGATGTGGTTGTGAGTAGAGACTTCATTAGAATATATCTTCTTCCTGTGAGACACTAATCTCCAGTCAAAACTCACCTTGCACAGCTGCTGAAGCTATTTTTGTACATCCAAAGTTAATCCAGCTCTGAGCTACAGTAATGATAATACATCCGTTTAACAACAGGCATGGAAACTTTGTTCTTTTAAAACTACCCCTAGTATGTGTTCAATTGCACATCTTGGATATCTGGCATACCAGTATCCAGAGTTGCTATCATTCTTCCTCAAAGTTAATTCACTTTAAATAAGGCAAAGATCCGTTTTGGATAAGGCTGATTTGGGTTTTCATGAATGCTTCAACTCTAGTTAATGAATATTAATTAACTAGGATAATTATATGATTATATTATAGACTGGACAAACATAAGAAAGATTTTAGTAATTTGAATGTAAAGCCCAACATCCTTGTCTTATCAATGATCAACATGATTCGCTAAAGCATATAAAACATCCAGTGATGCTTGGTATATTCTCCTKGTCTACCGGCATTTTAGAGACACAGCTGTATCCAGGATTTGGTGTTTAACAGCCTTTGGTGAACTTTTTTTTCTATTAACTTCTCCAGCAGCTCTTGTAACTCATCTATACTTTGGGTTACATTGACATAGTGTCCTGTGTCAATGAGTTCCAGTTTCATACGTGCTGTCTGCAATAATCCTTCCTTTGTTCATATTGAAAATGCTGCCTGGAAATTTCACTGATGYTCCATAATCAGTTGGTGCACACTTTTTCTGTGCTATTCCTGARTTTACAGAGATCCATTATACTTTCCTCCTCACCCCCAGCTCTGTATTTGGGTGTTTAGAAATTCCTCAGATAGGAGCAGTTTCATAACTTTGACTGTCCCTGATATATTTTTCACTCTTTCAGAGCTGGGTGAGGAGGCAGGACTGCCTACAGTGTTCAGTGGTGCAATGGTATTTCCCATTAGTTCTTTCTTCTCCACGGATTTACCAAGGAAAATGGATCATTCTTCCATGTGAATGCTGTGGAAGAGATGTTGCCTACATGGAGGTACCATCTTGTGGGAGGCTTGACAWTCCTTCTACCATACCTAGTGTGGGACATCTACTAGGAGTCATCATCAGCTCTTCAAAATTAAATGAACTCACATTTAATTAAYGAAGGAATGGGCTTACAAGTAATTTAATTAACAAAGTAGTAGTTCTCTGGGGCTGACACAACAGCCAGTACTGGCTCTTATTTCCAAATGAGGGTGGCCATATACATGCCCTATTGGAAATRGTTCCCAGCCTTGGAAGTTCCTTAGCTGTGACTGGGAATTGCTTGGGAGAGGTGTTCCGGTGCAAGACTTTTCCAAGGACTCCTTTAACAATTTAGCAGTACAGACACTTCAGTTCCAATGTTCCAATGCCTGGCAACAGTCCTAGGCACAGATTTACCTGCAGAGAAAGAAGCACAGGGGTGGATAAGATCGGCACTGTGGTGTACGTGCTGAGTGTGTGCAAGTCCTCTCAAAGCTCTGACGTTGCCTCCCTGTGTATTTGAGCTGTATTTGGAGCAGAAGAAAAGTGTTCAAAAATTAGATGAGTCCAGCTCTTTTCTTCTACACTATACCTAGAATACCTAGGAGATATAATAGCATAAGAGAACAAYGCTTAGGAGTGAGAAGTGTTGAGGTCCTGTTTACATAAAATATATATTTTGAAAAGGAGATGATTCATGTTAATAAGCAATTAAGTATTTATAAGGTAATCCAGGATTCAAKATCAGGTGTTGCAGAGGGGAGCAGAGGATTTTCTCTGATTTAAGATTAGGAATTATCAGGATTAGATACGGACATTAAACCTTTGGAACACACAAGTTCTGCAGAGTTAGCATATCCAGAAATCAGATTTGCTTAATAGCAGGTTAAATAATTTTTACATACATACCCAAATATAAATCTGGCCTTGCRTGGGGATAGATACCTCCCAAAAGCTTTATTAAAATATTACGTAAGGGTATAATTTGTATGTAAGTAGATCGATATTAATTCCTTTGTGGTTGGATTTTGATTCTCTTATTCACAAGGAACCTGATGCCTTCGCTATAAGTAGAAAACTGACCCAAAATATGATTCAATCCCTGTTCCAGTCTTATTGAGGGTATTTTTTGGAAAGACAGAGACTAAAACATAATATTTCTCTTGTGTATATATAGCTGCATGTAATTTTGTAGATTAATATGTTTAAATTATAATTGTTGCTCCTTGAGTAATTATTTAGGTGCAGTACAAAAATCAAAATTTCAGATTAAAATAGCTATTGTCTGCTTTTATGAATAGCCAGAAACTAGGTCATTGCAARAACTGGAAACAGCCCAGTGGTCTGTCATATTCTATATTTTTATGTGTAGGTAATACAGTACATCRTTAATGTGAGATCTGGCATGTCTTATTCTAGAACGCCCTAATTTAAGTTGTGTCAACTGTGAAACTTGCCAAGGGAGGTAGAAGCTGAGCACAGTCAGTGGGTGCTAGGCTGTCTTAGCAACTTCTGTGTGACAGCTCAGAAGTCTCTTGACCTCATGCCCTAAACGTCCTTGCATATGAACATGAAAGTTTTAAAACTCTAGGTTTCTGCTTTGTATGTCAGGGTGAGCTTCGCTGACCATGGTTTTGGTGCTCCATGCAGCCCTGCAATTCATCCAGGACGTGTGGCCTGAGGATGGGACTCTGCTAGAGTCTTGTTCATGGGAAACTCATTGCAGCCCCTGGAAGACAGTGGTAGGCAATAAACTCAACTCCTCTGTAGTGCTTATCTCCCTGTAGCCCTCTGCTGCTGCTGTTTCCTGTGCGCTTGACCCACACACCATACGGGCCAACACCATGGGCATGGTGCCCTTGCCCCGTGCTGCCAGGTGCCCTCTCTGGCACCCCACGCGTGTCACATGCAGCAGTGCCCTGGAGAGTGTCACTTTCCCTCTATTCTGTAACTCGGGTTACAAAGAACCAGCATACGAGTAAACTTCGCTGAACAGTCAGCAGCTGTGTGTCACTTTTTAGCTRTGGCTATGTTTTCTAGCACTTTGTAATAGCTGTTTTTATCATGGCTTCATTTTCCGYAAGTTAATCTTTTTATATGTACATTGTCTTCAAGAAAAGCTGAGCTGTAATTAGGGAGGGCTTGTCCAAAGCATACTAAATAGACAATTCATCTCACTGATTTCTCTGAGCTCAGAGAGGGAAGTGAGTAACAGTCTAAGATAATAGCTCAGAGTGATGTAAACCATTCTGCTTCTTGTCCTSCATATCCCTTCCTTTCTTCCCAGKCTTCACACCCCCTTCTTGCTCCGAGGAAGTTATGGAGATGATGATATAAGCAAGTGTGACAAGACTGGATGTTCTATGCAGTTATTTTTCCCAACTGTATTTTTGCTTTAGATGATTAACTCTTCATTTACAAAGCTGCTCTCAGTCACAGAGCTGAATTCTTTGGCAACAGGCACAACCCAATGACAAACTTCTCTGAAAAATAAAGATATTATTAGATAGAAAAAATACTATAATAAGAAAAAGTAATAGCTATTTATTATCATTATATACTTGTGTTCTAGTGTGCTCAAAATTTGTCAGGTGTTTTGAAAATAACAGTCAGAATGAGCTTTCTTCTCAAATGTAGGCATGTAAAATCATTCTTTAAAACTGGCATTTGTTTAACTATCCCCTGGCCATGTTCCCAAGCCATGGTACCAAACAAACACTTATGACAGGATATATTCCCAAACTAATCTGTATCAGTTTTATTCATCCAGAATCCCTCAGGCCAGGTGCAGCTGCAAACCCAAGTGATCAGCTGCATGTGGCAGGGAGGACAAGGGAGGCCACAAGGTTCAGGAGCACCCAGAGGTATGTGCTGTTAAACAGACTCCCCAGCTACAGTTTTGCCCCTCAGCAGGTCCCTCATTGCACAGAAACCTTGCCATATGTCCAAATTCAGGGAGAAAAAAGGAGGGTGATTAAGATATTCAGAGGTCTGAAAATTTCAAAATCCCAATATGGGTTTCATGCAGTACAGGAAAACACACACAAAAAAAGAAATCTAGAGAATCAACTTAAAAATTTTTTTTTGGAAGCTACAACCAGGATGACAACCAGAATCCTATCCTTCCATGGCTATGAGCTTCTAACAAGACACCTTATCTTAAGGTGCACAACATCCCCATTTGCCCACTTAGCTCTTCAGGCACACTCCTTAGCCACATGCTGCCCYTTGGTAAATGATCCATTGCAAGGAGAAAAATGAGACAGAAGWCTGGTAACACTGCATAGCTCATTGGGTGTGGGTTGGTTTGTTTTCTGCCTATGTGTGTTTGGAAGGTCCCAAGAGATACTGGAAGCTGAAGCAGAAAAGGAGGATGTGGTAGTGGTTATGGGAGGGCAAGTTTTTCAAATAAAAGTGGCAAAATGGAGTATAAGGGATGCAATGGGCAATCTTAGGAATGCAGGGCAGGAAATGCATTGTGAATTAGTGTCTTGCCATGGGGGAAGGTATACATCATCTATCATCATCACTGCCACTGGTCAAAATTGATRTTGAAAGAAACATCAGTCTATGACTGCCGYKGTGTAACCCCAGCCAGMAGCYAAGCCCCACACAGCCACTCGCTCACTCCCCACCAGTGAGACTCAGGAGAGAATCAGAAGGTGAAAGGCAGGGAAGTCATGGGTTGAGATAAAGGCACTTTAGCAGGGAAAGCAAAAGCCAAGCACACAAGCAGAGAAAAGCACGGAATTAATTCATTGCAACTCATTGTCAGGAAGGTATTCAGCCAGCTCCAGGGCATCGGGGCCCCATCATGTGTAACAGTGACCTACAAAGATAAAAATGTAACCACTCCAAATGTCCTTTCCCAGTTCCCCTTTCTTCCTTCCACTTTAYATGCTGAGCATGATGTCATAGGGTCTGGARCATCCCTTTGGTCAGTTGRGCTCACCTGTYCCGGCTATGTCTCCACCCAGTCTCCCATGCACACCCAACTTCCTTGACAGTGTGACAGTATGGAAAGCAGAAAAGGCCTTGGTTCTGTGCAAGCTATGCTCAGCAATAACAAAAACAGCTCCATATTATCAACCCTGTGTTCAGCACACATCAGAACACAGCCCCACACCAGCCACTGTGCAGAAAATTAACTCTGTCTGTGCTGAAACCAGAATATTCCATACTATTTACATCATGCTCAGGTCCCACGATATTCAATACAGCCTCATTAATTACCACTCCTGCTCTGCTTCCAATTCTTTGATATAGCACACAGATATCATTCTCTTAGGCTCTGGACACCCCCAGCAAAATGTTCACACAATGTCTGTTGAATTTATGCAGTCAATGACTTTGGGCTCCATCTGTTATGGCCATTTGGGATGGGAGGGGTGGTGTGTGTGGGGAGTTACTGGGCAGCAAAACCACCTCGGSTCAGGTGCACTGCACCTCTTGTAAGGCTTCTCCTCTACTGGGTTAAGTGGTTCCTGTTCCAGTAATTCCTGAAACATACCACTCCAACCACAGTTATAACAGTTTAAAGGCACATCCATTACAATCTCTGCTCCCCTGTGGGGTCGCAAGTCCTGCCAGCAAAGCTGCTCCAGCATGGGCTTCTTACAGGGTCACTGTGCACATGCACCTGCTCCAGCACAGAGTCCTCCACACCTGCAGATGTATCTCTGCTCTCTTATGGACTCACTCACCTGGCACAATCCCTTCGACTCAAACTCACACTGGTGGTTCCAGCCTGTCCAGAGCAGAAAACAGAAAACAGAAAACAGAAAACAGCACAACAGAAAAACAGAAAACAGCAGCAATGCCTGGCCACCTGCCAGCCTAAGCACATGGCCGTGGCTGTTATCAGAATGTTCCCAGGCACAATACAGCGAGGTGATAAACAGAACAGCAGCAGCAAGAGTGAAAAGCAGCCAGTAATGGGCACAAACTCTAAAATACAGTCAGGCAGTCAAGACCCCATGGAAGCAAAGGAGCCTGCCCATTGCTAGCAAAGCAGAACTAACAGATRTAAACTTAGTCTAGCACATCCCAATCAAAACTGTCATTGTCGCAAAGTTTTCAAACCCCACATTGGGCACCATAAAAGGGACTGTCATGGTTTAACCCCAGCCAGCAGCCAAGACCCACACAGTTGCCTGCTCGCTCCTACACCAGTGAGATCAGGGAGAGAATCGGAAGGGTGAAAGCCCGAGAACTCACGAGTTGAGCTAGGACAATTAATTAGGGAAAGATAAACCAAGCGCACAAGCAAAAAAAAACTAGAACAAATTGCTTCCCATGGGCAGGCAAGTATTTATACATTTCAAGGAGAGCAGGGCCCCATCATGCATGACAGTGACTTGGCAAGGTAAATGCCATCACTCCAAATGCCTCCTTTCCCCTTCTTACTGCTTCCTTCCACTGAATACTGAGCATGATGTCATAGGGTTTGAATATCCCTTTGGTCAGTTGAGCTCACCTGTCCCAGCTGTGTCTTCTCCCAATCTCCCGTGCAACCCCAGCTTCCTCACCAGCATGGCAGCATGGACAACAGAAAAACTCCAGACTCTGCAAGCTGTGCTCAGCAATAACAAAAACAGCTCCATATTATCAACCCTGWGTTCAACACAAATCCAGAACACAGCCCCACACCAGCCACTGTGAAGAAAATTAAGTCTACCCCAGCTGAATCCAGCACAATAACTTTGTCTTAAAATGGTAAAAGTAGAAAAGCACATACTGAGAACMGGTGGGCAAGAATAACATTTAAGAAGCCTATTAAGCATCATGCAAGGAAAGAAAACTCTCTTTTAATGGAATACAGTAATTCTATTAGCTGTGTTCAATGAAACTTGAGCTTGGGTTGTACTGGCTATTGCAAAGGTACTCATGAAACCAAGTGCTTCAGGAGATCCCAGTGTAAGAGCTGGGGTGCTACACCACTCACTTTTGTGACACAAACGGGCTCTTTAAATGGTAAATTCTAGTGGAGCGTGTTTATAGATGTCGAAAAATATAAATGTTTTCTGATTGATTGCAAATTTTATCTTTTTTTTTTTTATGTTGGAAGCATTGTACTTTCTGCAGAAATTATCTGTGTCGGATATATTTTTACGTAAGTTCTGGTATTTCATTGTCTTGCTGACATTTTGCATTGCTCCAGTGGTACTCGTTATAAAATAATTGAGGAGCACTAAATCAATGTAAGTTAACTCCTGAATCTATGATTCTACATCCCTCATGACTTTTTTAGAGGCCAGTATGTCTAGTTGTTTTCCAGAACAGAAAGTACAAAGGGATAAACTGATTATGTACCAAAAAATGAGCCRAGATTACAGGCAAATTACAAGACTGAAGTTGAGAGAAATGAGAAAAAAACAGCTTTTTATCCCTGACCTTTTTACTTGTAATATTTGCAAAGGATTACTGTAAGTAAAGGATACTGTTATAATAAATTATGCATAAGGAAGAGGCTTTAACATCCCAAAACATTTTCCCTCCTAAATTTTGAAACATCCTACCACAACCCATTCATTTTACAAAACAGAACAAATCTCAGGAGAACATGAGTCATCTTTCAGCAAGGCACACAAATAACCTACGTTTGCAGCCCCGCTTGTCCCAGATGGCAGGTGACTTTCAGCCATGGGATGCAGTTTCAGGCTACTGGAGGCTCCACATGAGTGCATCATCTCCCTTCTTGCCCGGGGCATTTAGTGTGTCCCTGTTTTGGGATTATTATTAGGCAGTTGCAGAGTGCTGTCTCTCCCCTCTGTCACCTTCTTACCACTGAGAAGATCAGAGCCAAACCCCACAGCACCTTTAATCTGCATATTAGGATGCCTGCTCTCATCAGAAAGCAGAAGAAAACGCCCCAAGGGGGACTTGCAATCATCAAACAGTGCATTATGAAACCTGAAGATACAGAAGGTGAATTAAATTTTAATAAAGTAACTTTAGTAAAATTGCTATCAGTTAATAGCTGAATGCCAAGAGTCAGTCAACTTCAGTTAAGTGGTTTATAAGGCTGGAAGTGTGAGGTGCAGGGGAGGCTGACAACCTGCCTGAGAATCCCCTAAGATGGCCTGTGTGCAGCGAGCCAGTGAAGGAAAAAAGATTCAGAGTTTAATTTCCTGAYGAGTGTTGTGGTGCTTTGGGATATTTCAGCTGCAAGACTTTTTTAAAGGGTTTTAATTTTAATATGGGCAACCTATCTGTGACTGCTGAGGAAGCAAATGCTGCAGCTTGTCATCGGATCTCACAGCAAAGGAACTGAAAGCAAATCTGGGTCAAAGCATCTTTTGGTGTTTTGACTGTGTTTTTCAGAATTTGGGTTTGATTCTSCTATTTCTGCAATAGGAAAATTGCCTGTTTTCACATGGCCTCTTTACAGATCCTGGGTATCACTTCAACTTTTTGAGCAGAACTGGAAGATTKTATGGGCTGCAGAAACAAAGGGTTGAGCAGAGGCACARAAGCAATCAGRAGTTTTGSTGCAGATCAGAGCAGARCAGAGCAAARCAGCACAGTGYGAACAGCCAGCAAAAACAACAGCAGGAGGTTGTGGCTGCTGGCAGAAGCTGATGGTAAACCTGGTGAGCAAACTGGTAACAGATTCAAGAACAGGGCTGGTGTGGGTAGCAAGACGTAAACAGTGTCCCTCACAAAAAAAGCAATGCAGAGCACAGCTCCTTTGTCWGGGCTCAAATGGTGAACTAGGAGGGAATGGATTGAAAAGTATTCCAGGAACGATGATCAATACGTGCCACTTTGTATGTCTCCAAACCTGGATTGGAAATGGAAATTGGACTTTTTTTCTCATCTCACAAGCATTCAGAACTGCGGGATTAGAACATGATCAAGACTATTAGGAAAATAAAAGCAGCTTTGTAGAAAAAAAGCCCAAAGTCTATGTAGTCTGATACTCCCTCTCTTAAAGGAAGATGCTTAGAGAAATAATGTGGAAAAAGGCAAGTGGGGAGAGACAAATCCCTGCTACGTCCCTCCTGTGACTCTCTAGTAGGAGGGTTAAATTTTCTAGTAGAAACAAATATGCACAGGGGCTATATTTGGATCTGATCATTCATTTTTCTGAATGTATTTAGGACTAGCAATATTATTCCTAGATTACTTTCTCCACAAATATTTCARCATGATGAATAGTTTTTCACTACCTAGCTACTAATCAGAAAGGAGCCAATCAGAATAATCTACTGCAATTCATTAAGACTGACATCTTGTGGTTGTTTTTCGTATGACGCCTTTTGCCCGAATTTCTTAGGAAAGACCGAACGTATCCTTCGGCTTTAACAGCTACTGTACATCTTTTCTGTGTTACTGAGGATGTATTAGCTACGCSATTCTGAAAATTATTCAGTAATCCCACCAGGGAGCTGAGAAAAGAATTAATGCWGCAGCAAAATTTAATTMTCTTTTTCTCTTTTCCCCACAGAGYTTTATGGTGTTGYACTGTTAATGCACAAAAACACTCTTACCATTGCAATCACAGCCTGTTTAATCATGTCTCTGTTTACATGAAAATATTTATCAGCTTAAATATTTTTGARACTGTTAGTAATGCTATCCTAGAACACTAAACAAACTTCAAAGCGTTAGCTAGAGTAACAAGGGAGTCTGCTTTGGTTTGAAATTCCCTCTAATGATGTTYTGTCTTTTGTGAGTTAAAAGTTATCATGTCCAGCAGAATGTGTATAGTGTGACCCGCCTTTTACATGTATTTAATYAAGGTAGTAACTGGGACTCAGCTGTGCCCCCCAAGGTTTCACCACRTGTTTTAGTGTGGTGCAAGCTTAAAAGATGTTCCTCCTATGCCTGCAAAATAGGATCCATTTCAGAGAATATTATTATTGCCAGTCCAAAGAGCACAGAAATTGCCACATTACTTTTTTAATCTMAGGGATTGTGTTAAGAAGCTATATATTCACATTCTTCTGAATTTTAAAGTAGAAGATTCTTTCTTAGACAGACATTTGCAACAGGCAATGTGTTGATACAAAGCTATAAAGCTATTGGGATGTTCATCTGCAATCTTCTACTGATACTTGATGAGCTGTTCATAGTTATCAACAGCTTCAGCAGGAATGCTTTACTCGAGGTCTGGAGTATCACGGGGAATCCACCTGTGGCAAGTAAAGAGAAAAAGCAGAACAAATATCTCCAGTCATTTTATCAAGTAAGGATAGCTCAACCTTKAGTATGTAATTAATTCATTTATTTATTTGCCTGAGAAAAAAAAGGAGATTGCTTTCCTTTGAACCTTTCCGACCGACAGAATGCTTCCTTGTCTCCCAACAACTAAATATAGCCCAGTTTTAATATACTCCCAAGATGMAAATGAGCTGATCAGGACCAAATTAATAGATTTTACTTGCCTTTCAAAGCAGAATCAGTTCTAGAATGACAGCAAGTACTGTCAGCCTGAATTCAATTTTTGCACAGTTAACAAGCACCTGAAAGAGGGAGACACAAAATCTCAGTATATGTCAAACTCAGAATTTGCAGCAAATGCAACAAAATAATTGGTTCAACTATTCATTCAACATTTTTAGGTTGTTGTTCAGGATGTAACATGRTATTTCAGCATTTTTCACCTTGCAGGTTTCCTTATTCTGATCCCTGCTTGAATGTAGCAATGATGAGTTACAGGACCTTAAATCAGGATTATTGTAAATTATGACAATTGTAAATATGAGTGTCCTCAAAACATGAGAGAATATAAAGAAATGGTCATAATTACCTGGAGAAAAAATTCCCCTAACATCTGGAGAGAGCTACTGCTGCACAGAATAATGTTGCAAACAGAATAAAGTTGCAAACTAACCAGAGAAGTGGTAGGAAAAACATGAYAGCCAGAAATAATCTTGCAAGAACAACATCGCCAGCATTAGAGAGTCAAGGACAGAACGGTTATTGATTTCTTCCTGGCCAAGGTGTTTAAATAGTTTGTTCTTCTCTTATTCCACCTAGACTATACTGAGAGAAGCATAATGATTTGCAGAAGAAAGACTTATGTTTATATCTTACTTGCCCTTTGGTATTTTTTTTAAATGCATTTGCAGAAGATGAGTTTTACTAAAGGAAGAGTGATGATATTTTTAAAATATGGACATAGTTGTAAGCTTTTCAAGCTCCCTTAAAGACAATCCAAATTTAAGGGCTATGACATTATGAAAATAGTTCAAWGTATCTTCACTCTAATCCTTGAGCACTGTGGATTTGCTTTGAGACACATTAAAGCTTCTTTTTGAAAAATTAATGCAAGGGAAATGTAACACAAATATAGCAAAAATATAACAGAACAACTGGCAAGAGCTGYTTCAGATCAGGAACATGGATGAGTTAGACAACGAAGAAAATATTTAAAAATATATCTTCAAGCCTGGACTATTTTTGAGAATTTTCAGGAGCCCAGCTTTAAGGAAATGCAGGTAGGCGTCAAATAGCATTAACTGCTCCACAGAGAATAGAAATGGATGCTGCACAAGCTGTAATTAATAGTCTCTTAGTTTAGAAATTTTGACAATCATTGTAAATCATGTGGTCATAAAAATAGACACTAACATTTTAAAAACATTAAAAAAAATTGTACCTCTTTTGCACAGTGCCATAATCTCAAAAAGAGAAACCAGGGCTCAGTATAGTTCACACAGCAAAGCAGCAAAGAAATAAAAGGCAAGATAGTTCAACAAGGCAGATAAAATAAAACCAGAAAAAGTGATGGGGAGTTTTTCTGATGTCCTGACCCAYAGCTGCTGACCTGTCAGTTGGCAGAATCAAAGCAGCAGCAGTGCTTTCAGGGCCSTTTCTGAGCAAACTTCCCTCCTTGATGAAATTTCTTCATCGTAAAATGAAATGTAACCCAGTCAAAGTATATTCAGTCTGTACTTTTCCAGAACGTGGTTTTTAATGTTATCTAGGGAACTAAGCTTTAAGAAATCCCATGAAGTACTTAYAAAGCCAGCATCTTTTTTATATAGGAACCTGTTACTCAAAAATAAGACAGGGCATAGAAACAACAGATYTTATGCTGTGAGTTTTATCATTATTATAATTATATCAATAATTAAATTGTTATTAATAGTAACAACCATTAATATTATTATTCATTATTATTATTATTACTACAGCCTCTGAGTATTGCTTTGGCACCTATAGCACAAAAAATGAGGATCACATTTCATTTGGCAGTAGAAATAAATGTAGAGATAATCCATATTATTATTATTGATTTATCGACCCCATTGACAAAAAAGTGGGGTTGCAYTGATTGTTTTTAAGATAGATATGCAAATGAAAAATTGATTTCCAGTCCAAATAACACATACAAGRGAAACAGCTTAATATTACATTTTCTTGCCCTCAGTACCATTGATAACAAGGCAAACGGTAGATTTGGAATCCAAAATGCATTGGGAAAAACAAGGATTCATGTATACATGTATAAAGCTTATCTATCCAGTGATAAAAAATGTTGCTCAAAGGTTCACTGTGGCATCATTTTGCATGGCCAGATACCCTAAAACACAGCTCTGTGAATTAGTTTACAGGACAGACACACAGCCGTGGTAGCACTGGAATTCCCAGAGATATGTACAGATACTCCATTATTGTTCTCACTGGGATTATGCACAGTTTTCTCACTGCAGTACCTTGATCTAATTTCGTCAGTCCCAAGGAGCAATAAGAATGGATCATTTATGGGATCTTAGAATGGATCACAGGGCTGGAACACCTCTCCTGCATAGATAGACTGAGAGAGTTGGGGCTGTTTGTCCTGGAGAAGAGAAGGCTTGAGGGAGATCTCCTGTGGCCTTGCAGCACCTAAAGGGTGGTTGCAAGAAGTCTGGAAGGGACTTTTAGCAMGGTTGTAYAGTGATAGGACAAGGGGTAATAYCCTTAAACTGAAAGATGGCAGATTTAGATTAGATACAGGATAATATTCTCATTCTGTRAGGATGATGAGGCACTGGAACAGGCTGCCCAGAGAAGTTGTGGATRTCCCATCCCTGGAGGTGTTCAASAGCAGGCTCRATGGGGTTCTAARGAACTTGGTCTAGTGAAARRTGTCTCTRCMCATGGCAGKGGGGTTGGAGCTAGATAACCTTTATGGTCTCATTTAATCCAAATCTCTCTTTGATTCTATGAAGACAAGCCCCCTCAAAAGCAGAAGGAAAGCACCGTGCACCTGTAGCCTGCAAATGTCTTAGGCTCTTTGATGGTAGCATGGGGAAAAGAAAGGTAATTGAAGAAGATCTCTGTGAACTAAATTGATCTTTACTTTACAGGCAGTTTTCAACCTCAGTCTGCTGGCATGTCCAGAAGAAGCTGACTCAGCCCACAAGGAGCACATGGCTACCGGGAAAAATGGCTCCAAGCCACACAATGCAAAGATGTGCTGACTCCTCTCTACTGCAATGCAGTAGAAAAGAAAATCTCTGCTGGCAGAGCTGCTTCCTGGAAGAACTCAAATTGCACTAGTTCACTGTTAGGGAAGGGAATCAAGGCAAATGGAATTGCAGGGGGAGGCACATTAGATCATGCCTGCCTATGAGGAGTATCCCATAAAAATATCATACTCTTTTCAGAATTTTAGTTTATTCCTTGATGAAAGATGGACTACCATGCTATCTTGGTTTGTATCWGAAAAAGCATGGCTAGCAGGACCAGGGTAAAGATCACTCCCTTGTACTTGGCACTGGTGAGGCCRCWCCTCAAATCCTGGGCTCAATTTTGGGCCCCKCWCTACAAGAAGGACATTRAGGTGCTGTAACAAATCCAGAGAGGGACAACAAAGCTGGTGAATGGTCTAGAGCACAGTCTTACAAGGAATGGCTGAGGGAGCAGGGTTGTTTAGCTTCTGGRAAAGGAGGCTTGRGGGTACCTTGTTGCTCTCTGCAATTACCTGAACGGAGATTGTAGCCAGGTGGGGWTTGGTCTCATMTCCCAMGTAACAAGAGATAGGAGAAGAGMAAATRGACTCAAGYTGAATCAGAGGAGGTTTAGATTSRATATTAGCATGAATTTCTTCATCAAAAGGGTTGTCAAGCACTGGAACAGCCTGCYCAGGGAAGTTGTTGAGTCACCATCCMTGGAGGTACTTAAAAGTTGTGCAGTAGTGGTGCTTAGGGACATGGTTTATGCTGGACATGGCAGTGTTGGGTTAATGGYTGGACTCAATGATCCTAGAGGTCTTCRCAGGCAAAATAAAAAATTTTACTATTTTATCTGTTTGTAAATATTTAATGATATTTTTCCTTTCCACAGACATTTGATCTTTTTTCAGAGTAGTTCTGTCTCATAGATTTCCTGTAAATGAACCGGGCCTGTTGAACTGAATCTGAGCAGAAACCCTCTTTCTATTTTGGTGAAAGGAGACAACAGACTGTAGATGAAATGCACTTTCCCATACATTGAATTTGTTCTATTTTGGTGTTCTGTGATGACCAAAAGTCCAATTTGGGACTGGGTGTTTGGCCTCAGCGCTGTTCAGAGAAGACTCTTTGTGAATAATTAACAATCTAATGATGGAAAAGATGCAATGAATAACGCGATCCAAAACTTGCTAAGTCTTTATGCCACTAATTTCTCTTGGGATTTAAACATGGAAAAATCAATATAAATTCCTYACTTCTATGCTGTAGGCTAACTAGTGTAAAGTTCTAGGTTTGTGTGCCTTTGTGAAGAATGTACAGAGGAAAAAAACTGAGTGAAAGAGCTGAATGTTTTTAGTTTTACATAGTACTATGTTCCATTTCTGACAACAATCTGTATTCATCCCAATCCTGAAAACAAAACAATTTTTATCTCTGAAGAAAACTTTTCTCGTGGAAAAATAAATGCCATGAGAACCAGAGTTTTAACCGTTAAGGATGGCATTATCTTTTTAGAAAAGAAACAGTCTACCTCTGGTCTCCCCTGAGACTGCTCACAGTGATGAACTTCCTGTACGAGTCAAGAATAGTGTTTCTTTCACAGGACTGATAATTGGTTTGATTTAATTCCCTGTGAAAGACAAGTTTGACCAATTGTTCATAGGCAGTTGAACATGACGTCTTCAGATATGTAAGTGCAAGGGACAGATATATTGAGGTCCCCTTATCTCAGTATTGAAGGGAACTCTGCTGACTGCATTCAATGAGGAAATGACTTAAAGCTTAAGTGGGAAGTTGGGAATCTTAGTCTTTCCTTGAGATATCAGTTTTTTCCTTGACATCAAGAAAATTCATAAAATCTGGAAGTATTGCTCTAGCTGTCATAGTGTAAAAAGATTTAGCTAATTTTACGTCTTTCAGCTAATTTTACTTCACTTAAAAGTTTCCCATTTAAGAACTAGTCTTACTACAGGCATCTTACAAACACCTCAGAAGGTTTTTAATTCTAGTGCAATACCCATTTTTAAACTAGAGGGAATTAATTACCACGCAGGGGTGCCTAATTCTCCACAGCAGTCAATATAGAAAAGGATGGTAGCAAAACCTCTAGAAAAGCACACTGTTCAAGTAGGAATTTCCCAGGACATAATAAAAACTCACAGGGTCAAGCTGAGATTTTTTTTTAATGATTAAGTCTACTATAAAGTTGTCTACGAAAAAAAAGAAACCCTTAGCCATTTATGCAACCTCAAACCAGCTGGGTGCATCTGGAATTTAGATCATCCTCTGAAAGTGATACTGAACTTTGTGACCAGTGACACTGACCACTGAGATCATGTTACCCCTACCTGGATTGCTTTCTGATCTCTACTGGATTTTCCTTCCTTGAAGTTTCACATAGTCATCAGTTAAAGCAGTTGTTGAACAGCAGGAGATGCTTTTCCTTGTAGACTTCTTCATGTAGTGGAAAAATTAGGGCAACAAAGCTGTGGATTCCCATCAATATGTCCTATCTGTTTGGGAATGTCTTGGCAAGTAAAAGAAGTTTGTGCAAGAAAACCTGAAATAGGGTCCAAAATGGAGGGAGAGAAYGGGGGAATGTTCAGAGTGATGGTGTTTGTCTTCCCAAGTCATCACCATGCATGGTAAAGCCCGTTTTCCTTTGGCATGGCTGAACACCTGCCTGTCCATGGGAAATGGTGAATGGAATTCCTTGTTTTGCTTTGCTTGTGCAGGTTTTTTTTTTTTTAAACTTGTTAAACTATCTTTGTCTCAATGCCCGGGTTTTCTCACTTTTACCCTTCCCATTCTCTTCCCCATTCCCCTGGGAGGGAATAAATGAGTGGCTGGCTGAGGTTAAACCACAGCAAAGATCTCATGAGACAGAGAGTCAAAGAACCTGTATTTAGGTCAAGGAAGACCTTGTGTTTAGAGTTGGGACACGGTAGCTTATTGCTATGGAAATGAGTCAGTTAGTTTGCATGCTCCTCCCCTTCTTTCCYGAATAGTTTGTGACTGCATGGAAGATAACCACCAAGATATTATCCACTCTGTGTCCCAAGAAGAACTAAGAAGAATTTAAACCACAATGAAATCAAGCAACACTGGCTAAGCAAGAATAAGAACTTAGATTGTGTCTTCACTGTCTACCTGCTCCCTAATAGCATTTTTGCCCTGCTGATTGCAGATCACATTAAATATTCTTTTTTTAAAACAAAATTTACTAAGGATATTTTATCACTTCTGTATCAATCCTTTAACTTTTGAGGATGCATCCCTGAATGTATTTAGCATTTGGCACTGAATTAGAAGCTAAATACATACAAAATTATAACATTTTATGTTTGATTGCATGCTCCTAATGTTTTTGTTTCAGCTCATTATTTTGGTGCTTTAAAAAGACACACCAAATATGTCTTGTGTCAGTGTTGTACTGAAGGAATATCACTGCACTTACAGAAGGTCTCAAAAAGAGAGATAAAACTCCACAGTTTCTCAGGCTTCTGCACTTCTCTCCTCTTTGATTGCTATGAACAGTTGTTCACACATATTGTGGTTCTAATATTAAGTGTATCCAGAAAAAGAAAGGGACCTCCAGAGACAATTTAATTCATCCTCTACACTACTCAAGTCATTTAGAATTTGGAATAAACTCTAACCTCAGCTCCTAGAAACTTGGAATAAAAGGAAATCGCTCTTTAAGACCCTGTGGAGAGWGGAGCCTGTGCTGCAGCAGATTTGCCGGCAGGAGTCGTGGCCCTATGGGAACCCACACTGGAGCAGATTGTTCCTSAAGGTCTGCRCTCCRTGGAAGGGACTCATGCTGGAKCAGTTCATGAAGAACTGCAGCCTATGGAAAGGACTCATGTTGGAGAAATTTGTGGAGGATGGACTCCTGTGGGAGAGACTCCACACAAGAACAGAGAAAGAGTGTGAGGAGTCTGTCCTTTGGGGAAGAAGGAACAGCATGGAGAGCATGTGATGAACTTACCACAGCYCYYRTTYCYKTYCCCCTATGCTGCTGGTGGGGACAAGATGGATAATTTAGGCATCAAGTCGAGGAAGAAGGGAGTGGTGAGGGGAAGATGTTCTTTAGAATTTAGTTTTTCTCACTAACCTACTCTAATTTGATTGKYAATAAATTAATTTTTYTTCCCCAGGTCATATSTTCATGACATTARTTATTKTTCCACTTCTACTTTATCCTGTACAGTGTTTCTTTTCCAGACAGTGGAGTTCCAACTCAGTCCCTTAGATGGAAGGCAATTCAAAGGGCCTTTTGCAATAGGACCAGGGGTCATGGTTTAAAATTGAAGGAGGGTTGATTTAGATTAGWTATAAGAAAGAAGGTTTTTACAATGAGKTAGTGAAACACTGGAACCAGCTGCCAGGAGAGGTGGATGCCCCAAACCTGCAAACATGTCAGGTCAGGYTGGACAGGGCTTTGWGCAACYTGATCTAATTGAAGATGTSCCTCTTCATTGCAGGGATGTTGGAATAGATGACCTTTAAAAGCCTATTCTATGATTCTAAGCCATGATTCTATGATTCTTAATTCTTCTTGTTGTCCTTTCTGAACCTTTTTCAAATCTTAGATAGCTTTTCTTCATTTTCCCAAGTCAGAGTTGCTGGAGAATTTTGCAGAATGAAATGATGAAAGCATTACAGAGAACCAGATCACAACAGATGCCCATGGATTCCCACATACCTTCTTGCACTTGGAAGTTGGTCATTAATAAAATCTTGTTGGGGTGTGGTTTCTTCACATGCCATTTTTACACCATTTTTACATTCTCACTTTACAGTATTGTTATTGTCATGTAGCCCATGCTCCCCTGGCTTGCCAAGAATGCATCAACACCTGAAGCAACATCAAAGCCAAAATACCCAACACTGAATGATCCTTCATGCTTGACGACCTGTATTATCCTGCCAGAGGAAGAAATGAATTGTCTGGCAGCTGCTTCCAGGAAGAATTCCAAGTGTCTATAGTGTTTGTGTTGGCACTACAAGGGCAATGCAGCTGGTGAAGGGTCTGGAGCAGAAGTCCTGTGAGGAGCGGCTGCAGGAGCTGGGGCTGTTTAGCTGGAGAAAAAGAGGTTCAGGGGTGACCTTATCACTCTCCATAACCACCTGAAAGGAGGCTGTAGCCAGGTGGGATCTGATTCTTCTCCCAGACAGCCAGAGACAGGATGAGAGGACATAGTGTTAAGCTGCACCAGGGAAAGTTTTGGCTGGATAGTTGGACGAAGTTCTGCCCAAAAAGGATGATGAGACATTGGAATAGGCTACCCAAGGAGGTGGTGGAGTCACTATTCCTAGAGGCAAGYGTGGCACTTGATGTCATGGTCTAGTTGACAGGGTGGTATTCGGTCATAGGTTGGACTCGATGATCTCCGGGGTCTTTTCCAACCTGATGATTCCGTGATTCTGTCCCACTCAGGTGCGTTTGCAGCCGCCGCGCCCTCCCGCGCTCCGGGAACGACCAGCCTGCAGGGGCGACTTCAGAAAGCAGCACGTTATTATATTTATTTATAACAAGCAGATGTTTAAAGCCCCATTTTCTACTGGTTTTGGAAATCCATCCCCTTCCAACACTTCTACTTTCCTTCCTTAGGGAAAAAAAATGCAAATTGCGGGACACCGSCCCGCCCCCGGCCCCGCCCCGCGCATGCGCGCAGCCTCCCGGGTGTCGGCGGCCTGGGCGGCCTCGGCGCCGCCTGCGCCGCGATGGGCTGAGGGCAGGCGGCGGCAGCGGGGGTGTCCGCGGCTCGGGCTGGGCTCTCCGAGGATGGAGAGAGCCATGGAGCAGCTCAACAGGCTGACGAGGTCCCTGCGCCGCGCCCGCACCGTGGAGCTGCCGGACGGTAGGAGCGGGGCCCTGACGTTGCGGTCGGTCCCGGCGGCCTTSGGGCCCGGGCCGGCGGGGATGAGTTGAGGCGGCTGGGGAGGRTGGGAACGGGCTTCCTCTCTCCGCCTCTGACAGCCTCTGTTTATTTGTCGTGGTGACAGCAACAGTGGCGTCCCCTTCTTTCCTCCGGTGCCTCGCTGCCTCCGTCGTCGGGTGCGGGGGATCCTGCCTGCTGCTGCCGCCCCTGAGCCCGGGCGAGTGGGTCGGGGGTGCTGGACACCGTCTGTATTCTTTTAAATCCTTCGCTAAGTGCTTTTCGATGACAGAGTAGTGATGACAAATCTTTGTTGGTTTTGGGTTTTTTTTTGTTCGTTTATTTTTTTAATAGTGCTAAATTTTGTTTGAAAAGGTGTSGTAAGTCACTGTCACCCGTCACAGCCTCATTTTTTTTGGCTCTGAACCACTTCAAATGAGTGCTGGTCCTCCATATCCGGATGGATTTGAAATTAGAGCTTCAGGCTCTTATGGCAAATGTTTTGGTGTTTCAGCCAAGTCCAGCTTGTGGGGGGACTAACTGTAAAACATTTGGATATGCAGAAATTCTGTTCTCATGAGTTAATGTGCTATCACTSTACTTTGTTCAGTGAGTTTACTTTTATGGATGAATCTTTGGCTGCTGTCTGGCAGCTTTTATCTCCTCCACTGGTGGAGGAAAGGAAGTAATATTCTGTTTTTYTTCTGTGCATTCCTTCTTTGGACTTCCTGGTGTCCTCCTGAGCTGAGCTGCTACACCTTTCACTTATTGTCACCTGTCACACATCCAGTGTCTTCCAGTGCGGTTGCTCATAAATTTCACTTGACAGGCAAGTTTCAGGAAGATTGTCCTGCTGCTTATAAGCCATTGAATGGCAGCAATGTCAATTCATGTGATACTATTAACTTAAGCGTAGACTTACAGAAATAATGGAGTAGCACYGGTTTAACTAATTGAAGATGCTAATGTGAATGGCGCTTTTCACAACCTGTGTTGGTTGGAGCTGCTTTAAATTTTGCTCCAGTACTAACTTAGGCAAACTGATTCTGAATTTCATCTGTTTTCTTCATGTCTTGGGCTTTTTTATCTTATACTTCAGTGGTAGTTATGTCTATGGAATGTCAGTGCAAGTGCAAGCCCTGAGACTTTGGGAACAAGTGCTTCTATTGCCCTGTAGTGCAGAAGGAATGTGAGTTCTATGCATTTCCTAGGATTTGCATGAAACAAATCAGTGGGACTGATATAAGGGGACAAATGGGCTTAAGACRCTGAAGTCTCAAATTGCATTCCAAGAAGGTCTCCGTTCAGTGGCCATCAAACTTTGGGTCCGTTTTAGCTCATTATGTATCTTCTTTCTTGACCTCGGTGTTCATTATGTTCATGCAGTTCTGCCCAAACTCTTCTTGAGAAGCAGGTTTGGGTTGTAGTGTATTGCTCCAAACATGTACTGACAGGATCAGCTTGGAATATTCCACACTGGTCTAGTGTAGTATGTAGTTTGGTGGCTTCTTGTSTGCTATGTCTGGCCTCTTCAATTAGGATCCCTCGCTGCCGCTGCATTTGAGTGGTTTCGATTTGAAAGATACATAGTTTACCCCTCCGTCCCTAGATTGAGAGTCATAGTACTCTCTTAGGAAATGGAGATGAATGTTTGGGTTTACTTATGCTGAAGAAGGCATTAAATCCAGGTATTGAACTTCCATTGCATGCACCGTAGCCATTCGGGTGTTATTTGGACAGTGCTGACTCTCCTTTAAGATTGTGATCTCTGCCAAATTCTCGACGATATCTCTGAGGAAATAAAGTAATAAGAGTATCTTGCCAGGGCAGGATTCTAGATCATGAATTTAAAATGATTTTTGAAAAGCAAGTCTTAACACCTGAGTCCAGTGCCAGCAAAGACCCTGAGCTTGCAAACAGAAATAGTTGTTTTTTTGAAATCACTCTTCTGAAGTATCCTTCAGCACTTGTTTTCTGGACACTTGAGAGCTTGACACAAATTTCTGGATTCTACTGTTAAGGCTTAGTGCCTGAAAAGTAAATCTTGCAGCCCAAAGCTCTGACACTGCATTTTTTGGTGTGCCTTTTTTTTTTGTCTTTATATATTCAAGACTTGAAATGCAAGTGAGTAAGGTAACAAATAAGTTCTGTGTGTGCATGAGGTGTATAATGCTTTTCTTCTACCTGCTGTCATGTAGTTTGTGTCAGCTGGAGTTTTTTTATGACTAGAGAAAATAATCACCAAATATAGGCATAAAAGCTCCTTAGTCCCACATCCTTTTAATTACTTCTGTACAGAAAATCTCTGGGAAAATCTGCATGTTCTCCACAGTGTAATAACAGAACAGCAAAAAGCTTAGTTTTGTAACTGTACCATAAATACCTTTTGTGGCCCAGCTACACTTGTATTTAAACATTGTCTTTTTCTAGACCATGATACTTGCAATATGGTTGAATTTAATTAGGATCAATATTAAGCATTTCAGTTAAGTAAGCTGATATATTTAAAAGTTTTTTTCACTTTTATTGGCTTCTTTAATAGGGCCTGATTAAGAAAATATGTAAGGATGTAATTTTTAAATTCAGTTGATGTTCTTAAATTCTGGGGTTTTTTGTTTTGTTTGGAAAGCTTTGTCTTCCTGCCAAGAACTCTGTGAAACAGAGCCCAAACAAGGTTTTTTCCTAATTTGTGTGTACTGGGAGCTAATCACAGATAAATATTTGAGCACCTTTTAAAAATCTTTCACGATTGATATCCTTATTTGGCATATATTTAATTTTATTTCAGAACTCTTTCTCTCTGTGTCCCCTCCCTCCCGGCTTGTTCAGCCCCAGCAGTCGAATTCTTGGGGTGCGTGTTGAAAAAGGAGTTATCTGATACTCTCAGAACTCTGCTATAAGCAATGATTTGTAGTGAGTTCAAACAATAATAATAAATAGCATAGCTGCAGCATAAGAGTTTCTTGGATTCCACTTGATAACAGTGAAGAATTTTTATTTAACATTCAGTAAATGTCACCGTGCCTATCTAGTGGAAGTAGTAAATGTGTAGAGGTATGGTATGTAAAAGACATAGATACAATACTTATTTGGGACTGTTTTAATTCTTCCCGTTCTGATTGCCTCGTATCTTTGGATCGATGAAGGTGATGAGGAAAAACTTGAAAATGAAAGTTTTGTGAGAACAGTCTTGTGTTTCCAAATCCTGAAACCATATATCTGCATTCTCAGAAAGCATAGCCCCTCCAGTCATAAGTTGGCATCTACGTGAACAATCTGTGGAGATTGTACTCTCAAAAATGGGTAGCTTGTTGAAGGAAAAAGTTATAGTAATTGTCTGTAGCAAAAAAAAATCATTACACAATAATATTATTTATAATTATTATATGTTAAAACCTTTTAAGTTTTGTCAAAATAATCTTCTAAAAATAGTATTTTACTTCAGTAAGTCTGTAAGTGGCCAAACAGGCTCATCACACCCATGCAGTGTGCTGCCATGTGCACCAGTATGTGCAGAGAGCGTATGACAGATACTGTGTATGTTATTCTGTTCCCACCACTGATGTGGATCTTTGTGTTCTGACCTTTGGTCATTGCTTTCAAGTATGAAATATGAAACTGATTAGAGATTTAAAATTAAAATGAAGCTTACTGCACTCAGGTATTCAAGTATAGAGACAAAATTGGATGGTTATGAAGTAATTGAAAGAAGTCACTACTACAAAATCATAGTTTCAGGACTATGGAAGTCACCTTGGAAGACAGTAATTTTCCTTTTTTTAAAAATTAAATAGTTAAGTGTTTTTGTTTTRTTTGGGTTTTTTTAATGCGCATTCCTTAAAAGCTTCGATTGAGTTAACGGAATTGTCAATTCAAAAAAATTGATACTTGGTTGAAAATTCTGTAATTTTTACTTTGTAAAAGAAAAAAAGCCACATTGAAATTTAATTAATTCCATTTATTATCTCTTCTATCTGTAAAGCCAGTATGCTGGCTTTTTCTTTATAATGAAATCTCATGTGTGTATAATCTGTGTAAAAAGAATAATCTATTGACCAGTGGATGCTTGAAAAGGTATATATTGCTAGATACATTTATTTGATGTAAAAGATACCTATATGATAACCGAGTAATTTAATTTCTTCCCAGATAATGAAACTGCTGTCTATACACTGATGCCAATGGTTATGGCTGACCAGCACAGGTGAGAGCTTCTTTAAATTTACATTTTGGTTTTTTTAAGGTCTGAAAAACCCAGCATGTTTGCTGAAGTTGTAGCTCTAAAGCGCTCTCAGAAGTCCTGCTGCTGAATTGTTATCTTCTAATTTGGATTTCGACACTGCCTGTGTGCATCTCAGCATACTTTTACCTGAGAAACCTGCTTTGGTTTATGCCACTGACTGGCATTAGGATTTGTTATGTTGTTGCACATAGGGAAATTAGTTGTAGGATAAGAACAAAAGTGTTGTTTTGTAACTGTGTCTTATCTCTCTGAGTGTATATTTATGGGTGACATAAAGGCTTTTAGTCTCATCAGACATCTCAGAAAGACATGGAGTAAGAGTTGGACAGTGACATTGGTACTTCTGGGATTCCTCAAGATGAGCAGCTGTTACCCTTACTCAGTTGTCTTCAAAGTGCTTTGGACCTGGAGGCTATATAATACCAGCTGAGTGGTGCCTCCTTTCCATTAATTTTGTAGGGAAGCAGGTAGTAACTCTTACTGAAACAGTAAACTGTTTTTTTCCAGTCAGGATAAACATTTGTTCTGCTATGTAATATTTTATCGAGATTTCATGCAAGGGTTTTAAATTATGTGATCAGCCCATTACTGGAAGTTGGAGGATCCTATTTAAATTTTTTAATTAAAAAAATGGAAATTATTATTTTATTGTGTATCCTTATTGTGTATCCTTCTACTTCATCATTATGATTTCACATACCAGTTTTCCCACTGAACTTTGCCTGTGTTTGGGAGAACTGTTGGATATGTGGTTGGGGTGTCTGTGATGAGATAAGGAAGAAAGAGGGAATTTATATTTTGTTCAAACCAAAGCTATTAAAATGCTTGTTTTCTTGTAAAGAAGTGATTTGGTTGTCTGTTCTAATTCTTGCTAGTTTACATTTGAAACAGTTACCCAGTGTCAAAGTTAATTTTTTTATGTGCAGTAAGAAGTAAAATGCTTGAGAACGGTTTGATTTCCTAGTCAGTAATTCGTTGAGGGGGGAAGAAATAGTGATTAAATAAGAAATAGAATACTTGTGTGCAACTTATACTATAAACTTTACTTGGTTACTGTGAGCTGTTTTTAAAATGAAATAATAATCTTTTCTGTTTGAAGGTCTGTCTCAGAGCTCCTGTCAAATTCAAAATTTGATGTGAATTATGCCTTTGGACGTGTGAAGAGAAGTTTGCTTCATATTGCAGCAAAGTAAGACTTACTTGAATCCAGTCCAGAAGTTAACAATGAAAATGTTACCACAAATCTAAGGCACCAATGTAAGCTGGAAAACTCTGTAGTATCAGTTAACATTTTGTTTTCACACTTCCTTTTTGTAACTTGTTTGTTCTTCCTAGTAATGTGCTGCCTCATTAAGAGGACAGATTTTACGTATTATATCAAATGGTTTTCCAAATTCCAGTGAAGGAAGTCTGGCTAGATACTTCTTTATCTGTCTGTGGAATCTCAAGTCACTGAAAAAATGCAGCCATGGTTTGCATCTTATTATCTGGGTTGCTGTTGCCTCTGTAGAGATAGAGAACTCTTGKCTGCGGGTGTTGATTGTTTTTGAGGTATTCTGAAATAGTGGGAAACATTTGGATGTTCATTGGGAAGCTGCTGTTCCAAAGTACTTCATGTGACCATAACTGAAGGGAATATAACTTGAGCACTCACTTCTAATAAGTTTTATATCGTGGAGAGAGGACATAAGTGCAAATATTGTATCCTTGATTTATGATATTTATTGTTTATATAGCTCTTCAATGGGGATAACTCTATGTTATATATAACCCCGCCAAGAAACAGACAGGCTAACACAGCATAAATAGAAATGAACCAGGTAGTTTTTGACATGACCTTTCAGGAAACTAAACTTCAAACTAATAAACAAATGCTCTGTATTTGTCTCACCTTTTAAATATCCTGAAAGTTCTTATATTTAAACTGTTAAAAAAAAGGCAAAAATGAAAGAAATAGTAGTAGTAGTATTGCATATAGATAGCAGGTATTTGGTCTCAATAAAAGTGGAAATTTCTGCTTCTTAAACAGACTGATTTAGAAATAGCTGTTTCCCAACCATTTAATCTCAGAACTACATACTGCTTATATAAATTTATGTAAGGAAGTACTTACAAAAATGCAAGCAATTTTTTAGCATACACCTTAGAAGTATATTTGAAAACATGCTGTATTTATTGATTCCAAAACACAAGAAATTGTGTAACACTTAGTTTCTGGATTATCTTTTATCTTGATTTAGTTATTGGCTCATCAAGCTGCTTGTTTTGTAACATACTGTATAATTAGTCTTCACTTTCTTCAGGTTGTCATGTAGCAGTTCTGATATTGGGAAGATTTTTAAAAATGGATTAGCTGGTCTCAGCAGATACAAAAATAATCTGTATCTTTTCAATCAGCTCTTTCTGAAGAATTTAGGAGTAAGAGAAATGTGTAATGCAGAGTTTTGTCTCCTTGGTGACATTGATTATCCTGAAGAGCTTCTTTATTATGTAAAGTAAAAGAGAATTATGGGTTCAAAATTAATAGCAAAGAAATATTTGTACAAATTTTAGATTTTTTCTGATGTTCAAACTTTTAAACATAACTTCCAGCCACTGAAGTATAACAACCCCCCAAATATTTAATGGAAAATTTTGTCTTGTTAATAGATTATGGGTGAGGGAGGTGAGAGGAAATCGAAAGCAAAACTTTCTAAACAGTTTAAATTTTGAAGAATTGCCAGTCTGAAAAATTCAGTGTTGGGTTTTAAAGTCATTAAAATCATAGAGAAGGCTGACATCTATTCATTGCTGCAAGTTATATTTGGTCACTTCTCGCTGTATTAAGTGACTTTCCTCTAGCTTTGTGTAGCTTGACCTGTGAGGGTGTAAAAAATTTTATGTAAAGATGTTCTAGTGAGTGCAATCTGTACATAATATTGCTTTTGTCCTTATGCCAGATTTGGTTTGTCGATATCCTTGTTACAGTTTTTTCTTTTCTTATTTTCTTGTTAGCTGTGGATCAGTTGAATGCCTTGTTCTATTATTAAAAAAAGGAGCAAATCCAAACTATCAGGACATTTCAGGATGTACTCCTCTCCATTTAGCCGCAAGGAATGGGTAAGTTTTTAAAATGCTTAAACTCTTACCAAATTTTGTGCATAATGCACTTGAGCTGGCACATTGTGTAATATTTTTGCAGAGTTCAAAATCCCCTTTGCTTTTCACTTCTGAAAATAGAGAACACAGAGTTTAAAATCCATGCTTTGACTATTCATAGAGTTATTTTTTATAAATAGTAAGTCATGTCTGAAATAGCAATTCCAATGCCAGTCATTTTAGTGTTTTCTGTTAATCAGGGGCATAATGATTGTTACAACAGTAATTGAACAAGGGATGCATTCATCTTCCGCTTAGTGGAGTAAGAGAAGATTTTGGAGTGCATGGAGGGTTTCAGAGACTTTAGATTTTTCTCAGATAGTGTCTCCAAGAAATTTTTTTACTGCAAGGAAAGGAATACAAAGATGGCGTTCACTATGTTAGGAGAGGAGGAGACAAAATAACCCCAAACCAATGAGCAAGTGCCCTTTTAAGATCTTCTTGAACTGTAGTGTATGGAAACATGCAGTTGTAAAGGTAATGTTGTCTTTTAGAACACGTATGTGTTACAATAACTGAGTTGTGTTACAACTGGTAGTTCACATGAGGAGGAGATAGTGTTTAGTGGCTTCTAGGTATGTGTGAGGACTATTTTGTAGGAAAGAAAGGAAGCAGCCAAGTGATGCATGATGAAATGCAGAAATACACACGGAAGACAGTTACGTGGAAATGAGGTATAAGAGAGATGTGAGAGGTACCAAATAAAAAAGAAAAGCAAAATAAATTTGTAAAGGTAAAGCACTTAGAGCATTAAAGAATGTTTAAAGACACATAAAATATGAATTAGAAAAAAATCCTCTACTTTGGTTAAAACAGTAATTGTACTTACCAAAGATTTATATAGTGTTACAGTGATTGTCTCATTAAGTAATGATTTAGTTGTGTACTGTAAACATGTTCACTGAAGTGTACAGGTGATGGTGAACTTCATGACTTCTGTTAGCTGAATTCTGGCTTTTTGTCTTGAAAGAGTAGTTCCTGCAGAGCTGAAGCTTTTAGAGTGGAATAGTGGTTAAGTGCTCCTGACTTTCCACAAAAATAGCTATGGTTTTAGGCCTATGTTGTTGTTAGCTACTCTTAGGCTGTCTGAGTCTCTGTGAAGATCACTTCTCTTTTTCACATGCTTAGTACTGTGCTCCTTGTAAATTGGAACTACCTGCTCTGCTTTGGGCAATACTAAATTAGCGTGAGTGGAGCTCTAAGAAGATAGTCTTTCCAAGTGACTTTCCCTTTTTTTTTTGCTTACAGCCAGAAGAAATGTATGAGCAAGTTGCTGGAGTACAGTGCAGATGTCAACATTTGTAATAATGAAGGCTTGACCGCAGTAAGTGCTGTTGATTATGATGATGTTCTTAAAATGAATCAAGAATTTGGAGATTCTCAGTTTGTAAGCTTTTGCTGTGTTACATGTAAAAAACTGCTGTGTCTAGTGCCATCAAGAATCACAAGATGTGGTCAAAATACAAACATATAATAGTATTGTTCAAAGTTTCTCTTAATATTTTTCAAAGCTTCTCTTTGTGAAAGTGTTGACAATAATAGCCAGGTTTAAAAGAATTCTTATGAAATATGTATACAATTGCTAAAGGAAACATGTATGTCCTCATTTTGTACTTAGATTCACTGGTTGGCTGTCAATGGACGAACAGAATTGCTTCATGATCTTGTTCAGCACGTCAGTAATGTAGATGTTGAAGATGCCATGGGACAGACAGCCCTTCATGTAGCTTGTCAAAATGGACACAAGACAGTAAGTTTCTAAATTGTATGAACACAATAGATTTGTGAAGAGCTTGGTAATACCTCCAGGTTGTTGTGTTTTTTTTTATAAACTTCTGACAATTGATGCACATGATAATGGTGAGAAGCGTGAAGAGTGCTGTTGTGTCTTAGTATTGACTGCATACATGTTCACGGGAACAACTTTTTTATTCTTSTGGAGATGATTGATCTCAGTGCTTATGGCAGTTTAGGTGTCTGTATACTGTTCTGTAGTACTGTTATTGCCTTGTTAAGATCCAGTTTTAATGTAATGTTAAATGTTTGAAAATGTTTTCCCTTACTTTTCAGCATATGTTTAATTCATAATTATGCCAGCTATTATATGAGTTTGAAATCTGAAATATTAATTTACTGTCAGTAAAAGATGAACACAAAGTTGTGTCAGTTATATTTTTAAGACTACAAATGAACAAGTTCAAATAAGCTCTTCTGTTATTGATCTGTGATAGTTTTTATGCCTGGTCTTGCATTAGGGCTAGCTACTTTACAGGTCTGAATACTTTACCTGAATGCATTAGAGCGCTATAGAGAGAGATAGATTGCCTCCAGAACTATTTACTGCTAAAAAAAAATTGTTCTACCTAGATACTTTCTTTTGTGTTGTTAGTGTTGCATTTTGGAAGACCAAATAGTGAAAAACTGTTACCTATAAATGTAGCAAATTTATGTGACTGAAATGTAACAGAAGTTGTTTGAGAGTCTGCTCAGTGTTTTCATATTTTAGAATTCGTTCACCTATTTCTTTTAGTCTAGTTTGAGTTTGAAACGTCACCTTGTGATAAGGCTGTGTATGACTGTCACTAACTTGAAGTAATTTTGTAATTTTTTATTTTTAAATGGTTTGTAGCTTGAGGAATCTTTGGGATTAGCTGAAGTTCGATAAAAGAAAATATTACTAAAGTGAGAAGTTCAAAGGAAGCTTTGTAAGCTCTGATAGCCATGATTTTCTGATTAATATTTAGGAATTTTGTTCTTGAGATTCATTATAGAAAAGAAAATCTTACAGTGTWATTAGACATGCATGGCACTAAATAGTTGCAAGCCAACAGGGTTTTCCACTKCTCTCTTTCTAATGCTGCTGTTTTGTTTTCTTGTAGACGGTGCAGTGTTTGCTGGACAGTGGTGCAGATATAAACAGGCCGAACGTTTCTGGGGCAACTCCGCTTTATTTTGCTTGCAGGTTATATATTCTTAACTTTGGAATACTGGCCTAGAAATGAAATATGTTTTTTCCCCTTTTGCAATAACTGATTAGAAATTGGAACATTTAGGAAATATAAAAGCTGACTGGTATATAATCTTGTCTCATTTTAGAGTGTCTTATCTAAATACTTAGGTTAATGCTGCAGGCTTGTGTACCTCTTTCTAGCAGACATGTTCAACACATACCTGTGCATGTTCTAGCATGAGTCATAAATTGAAGACTGCTGAACTCTTTTCTGAAAAAATGAATTCTGCCAATTTAGATTATTTTGACTATACGAAAACCAGAGCCTTTTATAAGGCAAGATTGGCTATTCCTTAATGTACATTATGATATTACAGTATACATGAAATGTGCATATATGCCTTAAAGTTACTGTGTTGAATTGAAATCACAGTGTTGCTTTGATCAGTTCCGCTTTCTTCAGAGTTTAGTTATGTTTCAAAATGAATCACATATGATAAATGATCTTTTGTTTTGATTAGAGCATTTCTGTGATTTGTTAGAACATTTAAAATTTTTGAATTTCCTGTGCTTTGGTCACAGGTTAAATAGTTCACATAAGATTAACTGTTACTGTAAACAAAAGGACAAATGGGCTGATCTGCTGACCTGCTAAGGGTTATATTCTGAGAGCTGTGGTCTCTGGACACAGTGTATGTTGAGTCATGGCAGTTGAGAAGAAGCTAAGTGGAGAATAAATAGCTGCTAGCCTTGGTCCCTGATTTAGGGACTGGTATTTGCACACACTTTAAAATAAGTAAGCAGCTTGGCTTGGAGGCTTTTCGTAAGAAGGGAATGTTGCAAGTCGAGCAGTGATAATCTTTAGGAGCAGCTGGAGAGGTAGAATGAGCAGGGTGAACCTGGGAACAAAGGCTGTAGGTCCCTGATGACAGGGAGGTCAGGGTGTGGTAGCAGTGGCTGGTGATAGCTGCAGAAAGGGTATCAGTATTCAAAGTCTGAAACATCTGTTTTGTCAATGTGTTAGGTTATGCACTTAGTCTAGAGAATTACAATGAAGATGCTTGCAGGTGGGCCATTAGTCTTAGCTTCTTTCTCACCATGAATGTTTGTTTGCATTGGGTCAAAGTCTGATACATTAGATCAACCTGCTGGTTTCCTGGGCTAGAAGGACAGGAATGAGGAGAACTCATCTGGGAGCTATTGAGAGATCAGTGAAGCTGCCTCTTGCCCCTCAGCTGTTAATTATCACTTTTCTTGTGCCCTTTCTGAACTGATAGGCTGAACCTATTGGGCCTTGATGTGTTCCATGATGGCAAATACTCATACACTTGAGTAAAGGGTGTACTGCAAACTAGCTTGAGAAATAAAACTTCACTGAAAAAACCTGTATCTGTAGCCTTAATTCCTATGTCTATTGTATGAGTCTTTCATTTCACCCTTTAGATGCTTCTTCATTATGTTTGGCAGTATATGCACTAATTGCTGGTGAAGGCAATAGTCAAGTAGTCTTTCCATGTGTTTTTAATGAAGTAAACTTCTGATCACTGGTACAAATTTCTCTTTTTTTTTCAGAAGAAAGGGTTAGTGAAACAGTTGAGAGGTGTAAATAATCTTGGTTTTACTGTTTTCTAGGCAATGCTGGTATGTTGGAATAGTTGTTCATTAAATTTTCAGCTCAGGGGAGCTAAATGTGGTGTACAATCTATAAGTACATTAGTGAATAGACTGTGAAAGGGACTTTAAATGCAAAAGTAAAACTCATCACTTTCAAAGGCTATGCAGGACATTTATATATACTAGTTAAAAGAAATTAGAACTGTTTCAGTGATGTATTGATCTCTTGTGCAAAAAATGTTATCAATAAAAAAATCATACTAATGTTTTATTAATGGTTAAAGTACAATTAGATTATTTTTTCCCTCCAAATATGTTAGAAGTGAGCAAAGAACTTGGTAAAGAGAACTTGCTCTGTGAGGTAAATTAGGATGTGAATTGAGAAAGTGCTCTCTTTTTGCAGGTAGTGCAGCTCACAGGTAGTTATGGGCCTCACATAATTTTACACTGTTCTTTTGAAATAACTGTTTTCTTCTAGCTTATGTTGTTTTTGTTTGTTAGATGCAATGAAGACAGATTTATGACTCATTATAGAGCATAAATACTGTATTAACTGTCTCTCTTCTTTTGAGTAGCCATGGTCAGAGAGACACTGCGCAAATCCTTTTGATGAGAGGAGCCAAATATTTACCAGACAAGAATGGTGTTACTCCACTGGATCTCTGTGTACAGGTATTAAGTTAGCAACATTTTTTTCTGTGAACTTCTGTCACTTAGTACATTGTCACCTGATCATTATTACCTTTTATATTCTTAAGGCTTCTGAAAGATGGTATTCCTTTGGCAAAATAAATTCAAAAACCAATTTTTGTATAATTAAGTTGATCCTACTGGCAGGTTCATAATTTCTGTCCTTTGCATAAGTCCAGTGCAAGAATTGACTTTATAAGAAAGAGTTTGCAGAGCTTCATTTGACTAGAAAGTTTAGGAATTCTTGATCTAAAGGTAATAGACAATTTTGATGTTTATCTATTAGCAAGTAAGAGGTAAAGGCATGCAGAAAGGAATGAATTTTTGTTCTTACCTCAAATAATAGATTTTCTGTTTGCTTGATGAGCTATTGCTACTGAAAATAAACAAACCTTATATGGTGCTGACTCTTACTTTTCAAAGCTGTTCCTATATCTAGATTAGGAACAAAAGTCTTACATGTTTTCAACTAATGCAGCATTTTCAACTGCAAAACAGTCTTTCTTGTTTGATACCAAGTACTGCTTGTACTGCTTGCTAAAGTGACTTTTCTTGATTTGTGAACATTTACACTCTTTTCTGTAGGAGCAGTTGAAGGTCAGTGGGTAAATACTACAGATTAATGGAAGCTTTTGTACCTTTGCTGGTAATCAGACTAGAAAAATAAACTGAATGCTGGAAAAAACCAAATTGCTGGACTAAGCGGACATCGATATCTTGGTGCATGTCATTAGTTTCTCAGGATAAAGTTGAAATTTTCTACTTTTCTCTGTATTTTGCAATGATTATTGCAATGCCAAGTTATTTAATTTCTGAGGCTTCTTCCTGTACCTAAGACTTGCAGTTGATATAGTTGTGTATGTGTATGTGCAAGAGTGCTGTCTCCAGCACTGGTGGAATATTTTTGGAGTGTTTTAACTCTGAAGCTTTATTTCATAGAGTGTCTGTGGACAACCTTGATCAAGTTAAGTTACTTACAGTATTTCTTTTTGGATATAAGAAACCTAGTAAGTCCTCAGCTCTGGTCATTGAGAAGTGCCAGGTCACTATACTGTCTCACTACTGACTTGATTGTGAAACTCAGAGTTAATATTTCTTTTTCCCTTTGTAATGGCAAAATAACTTATTATTACATAAAGCCAGACAGAGTTAGTCTCAAGGTTTTCTACAGCCACAGACCTGTAAGACAGTACATGGGAAGAGAGGTTTAGAGTAGATATTAGTAAAAATTTCTTACTGGAAAGGGTTGTAAAGCATCAGGGAAATCTGCCCAGGGAAGTGGTGGACTCTCCGCCCTGGAAAGTGTAATAAAATTATGGATATAGCAGTTGAGGACATGCTTTAGTAGCGTACATAGGGGTGGTGCTAGGTTGATGTTTGGACTTGATGATCTTAAAGGTATTTTGCCACCTAAATAATTCTGTGCTTTTATACCAGCACAGAATTTGTGTATTTAATGGCACAGTTCTTATTTTTTACGATTGGTGTTTTGAATTTCTGCTTCAGTCTTTGGTTTTGCAATCTCTAGGGCACCTCTTTGTACATAAAACGTCTCTTAACTTTTTTTAGATGTGAGTAGTGACACCTGGTGTTTGTTTTGTAGTGATGATCTTACTGTGTTCGAGCTCATGCAGTATACTAGTTCATGATGCCAAGTAGAATAGGAGAAAACGATATGTTTTCTTTCTTTTTACACTGAGGGTTTTATTCTACACTTAAATGTTTGTTTACCAAGTTGATACATGTTTTTAGAAGACAGAAATTGTAGATTCATATACTTCTTGCCAACATTACTTTGATCTTGAAGTTTGACTTYCATTCATTCTTACAGATTCTGGGTGGGTTTATTTTTAATACTTAATTTCTTGGTCTCCAAATCAATTAAATTTTTTTAATGTATGGTTATCACTGAGGTAATGTCATCTGTCATTCAAAGAGAAATTCTTGGAGTTTCAGCATTTAATACATTATATGGTCATCTTTCCAGTCTAGAAGTATTCAGGTGTTAGGTGTCTTCTTAAAAATGCAGCTGTGTTAAATAATATTTTATACAAATAAACCAAAAAGTCAATTCTTTTCTTTCCAGAAAACATTTTTTCTCAGAAGTGTGTGAAGTACTAGCTAAGGCACATGTGGAATCACACTTGTGTATTGATTTTAAAGTTAAATAACCCTTTTGTGGCTTTATCCTATTTCTTCCTGGAACAAGTCAGATGTCTTATGAACTTTTAGAAAATGTTTGTTTTGAAGGATTAGATTCTGGTGTAATTGAGTAGATGTCAGCAAGAGGAAGAGAAGTGAAATATCGCACTGTTTTTAATCTCTGGTAATTGTTGTCTGAAATGTTGTTCAACTTTAATTTGGTAAGTAGGAGAATATTAAAAAAAAAAAAAAAAGAAAAAAGGGAGTGGATATATGTGAGCCAGTATACTGAAGAAAGCTGATTTTGTCTCCTCCCAAAAATGTTGGAATACCTAACTTTGCTGCATTTTTGAATTCTGATTTATTTTAGAATAGGATTTCTCCATTTAGCATTTAAAAAAATTGTAATCCTCAATAGGTGTTATTGCCTCTAATAGTCTAACTCTCAATTTTAATGTTTCTTTTAATTAAAATTTTTTAGGGTGGTTATGGAGAGACTTGTGAAGTCCTAATACAGTACCATCCTCGACTTTTCCAGACAATAATTCAAATGACACAGAATGAAGATCTACGGGAAAACATGGTAATACACTATTATACCATACTATTAGTGTATTAGTGTACACTATACACTATGTTTTAAAGCCAGGGATCTGTCTGTGTGTGGTGGAGAGCTGCGTGCTTAACAGGAGTGTTTTTGTTAGAAGACACTTCCAGCAATCGACTGTCCGTGCCACAGTAGTTGTTGACCACTAGATATCTTTCTTCCTCATGGAAAATGTGCAGTATTCACATAATTTTAAATACAAGAGTTTGTAATTAAATGTAGAATCTTTTTTAATTTAGTGTTCTAACTGCAGATTTGGCAGAATGATCTAGACAGTTGAAAGAGCAGAAGCTTCAGCACAAAGGTGCTGGTAGAGCATTCTTAGAGCAGTCTATATGTACAGTGACTTTGTGTAACAGGGCCTGTTTTCCTTCATTTAGTCATTATCTGCAGACATCCGTTCTTAGATGTGTCTTGAGGCTGAATCATCCAGAATTATCTTAAAAATTTGTAGTATGAGCACTCATCTGTATGAAGTTGCCTTGTACAATTAGCGTACAGAAGATTGCAGCCAGAATTTAACTTGATTATTTCTGTAGATGAAACAACCCTTTTTCTTTTTTAGTGTTTCTCTTATGCCTTGTGGGATAGAGCAATCTAAAGCAAAGAAAAAGTGAGGAAAGAAGTTTTGTTTCTTGATTGTGTAGGGGAAAGGAAACATGGGGTGCCTTTTCCCCCTTCCAAATCTAGCTAGCTGTGGGTTTTTAATACATTATTTGTTTTAAAATGACTGCAAACTATCTTACAGACTGTAAAAAAATTTAGTAAGGTGTTGGCTGCCAGTTCACTTAATTTGGTTCGCTAGATTCTTGATGTTTTTATTTTCTCCATTACTTCTACAATAATACTGAGGATTTATATGTATAGAAACAATGTTTAAATTTCTGAGACAGGGTTGAGTTTTACAGAGTGAAATGACAGAGTTGAGAATTCTCAAAGTGTATGTTAGATTCAAGAGGAGATTCTGTACATGACTAAAATTAGACGGAAAACTAAAACAATGGAGCAAAAAAACCTTTTGTACATTGTAGAAGGGAGGAGAGTAAGAGAGAAAAATAAACATTTCATCTGCCTGAGTAATGGTGGAGGTATGTACGAAAACAAGATCTTAATGAGAAGATTGCAAAATATATTAGATACATTACATTTCATTGCTGAAATGTAATCATATTCTGAAAATTATTTTCTATGGCCAAGACTGTTCTGCTCAGTCTTGGATGATGCCCAGTTCATATTATCTGGAAGTTATGACATAAGGGAGCTGGGTGTATCTAAAAAGTCAGGACTCATATTTTAAATGTCATAAATTGTTCTTATGAATTAATAATACAGTATTAAGCATTTAGCATTTGCAGCATTCTGTAATGTTAAATATCCTGTAGTACATGTGTTGATATTAGAATGTCTACCTTTGCCATAAATTCTGTGAATCATAATGAAATGTTAACTGAGGTTAGATTAGAGATTGTACAATATAGATGTACATTATTATTGCTAGATATTAATGCTTGGGGGATAGTGTTCTGCATAATTTATAAATTACTGTTCATCTGATGCTTCTTGACGCTGTGCAATTGCTTTTATTTCAATTGTTCAGTTGCGGCAAGTTCTGGAACACTTGTCTCAGCAGAGTGAAAGCCAATATCTTAAAATCCTGACAAGTCTTGCTGAAGTTGCTACAACAAATGGTCACAAACTGCTTAGGTAAGTGTGAGGTCACAAGTGTATAAACTACCTGGTAGTTAGTGCCACTTAATCGTTTTAATAGTCCAAACTATCCAGCACATGCTGGAGTAGGTGGATCTCAAATCTGATTTATATGAAAATGTCTGTTTAGATCACTGTCTTTACAAAGATTTCAAGAGAAAAAATTGGTGTCCTTGTATAGCTGCTGGTATCTAGAAGCTTGAGTTGCTGAGAAGTGTATTTTTTGTTTGATTAGTTTGGTTAGGTCAGCCCTAGGAAGGGAAGCTTTTTAGACAGCTATCAAATAATTCTTTTTTCTTTCCTTCATACTTCTCACTTTTTCTTCCTTGATGCATTTTTAATTTTTTTACATGCTTCCTTAGTATTTTGGAGGAGACTTTTGTTACTTCAGATACTTGTCTCATGTTTGCAGGCTCTGGTTGCCTTCCATGACTACTAATGTGTATGAGACAAAAAATTCCATCTACCAGTGTCCTGTCTCAGCACCACAAGCAGCAGTTACTTGAGGAGATGCATAAAATAGGCAAGCATGTCTGTCTGATGTGCTTTCCTAGTTTTTGCATCATCTGTTTGAGGGAGTTTGTACAAAACACTTATCTGCAATCTGTTGGAACACCAGAAAACATTTTACTGTTTTCAAAAGCCAACAGTTTTGGTGTAACCTTTATGCTCTTATAGAAGCTAAGAAAATTTTGGAAAAGAGAGGTTTCAGTGTGTTTGTAATCAGAGAAACCTGTCAGCATAGATTGTTGCGGAATATGACTTGGGAAGCTTCTTTTTAACTGGGCTGGGGTGTGAGGAACCCATCAGTTAGATGGAAAATAAATAGTATATTCTTAATTCTAGGTGCCTCTTTTTTTTTCCTTCCCCATCAGACATGTTATACTTGAATGGAGCTTGTAGATAGCAGGTCAGAACTCCTGGATGATGGTAGGAAATTGATTACACCATTAATAAGTCTTATTCTTATGGATGTTCACTTTGATGAATTAATATAAAAGTCTGAAACCCTTTAAATGTTTGGAGTTTAAGTGTGTAGCCATTAATGAAATTTTGTTGCTGGAAAGATAACTTTTTGAAGCATTTCAGCTGTTGCTGAACTTCAGTGTGTATCAGCTTAACTTGTCATATTCCTTTTTGTCTCCAGACTTCTTTAAGAGAACCTATAGGTCTCCGACAAATAAATTGTGATGAAGTGTAAAACCATTTTGTAGGAAAGGGTTTCAAGTTTGCTCTGTGTAGGGACATTATTGGAAATTGTGGTAGCAGGATTATATCATGTGAGGTAGTATTTGTTTCTGTTTCAGTGTTTTCAGAGGTGAATTAAACTGATAGTTGTATAGATTTGATTTATTACTGTTGGTACTCCTCTGACTTGAGCAATGCTCCTCAGTGTGGCTGTAGAAACAGTACCTATGTGCCTGTACTGTCTCAGTAGAGACAGTAGCTCAGGGTAGCTCTGGGACTCAGCTCTGAGTTTGAGCTGCTGTGTGCCCCTGTATTGCTGCATATGGGTGGGCTAGCAGTGGCTGAAGGCAAGATGGAAGTGTTGCCTTGGATGAGGACTCGTTTCTAGAGATGCCAGTACTTGGAGTGTCCTGTGGACTCTTACTGGTCCACTTCTCTTTGGTACTTTGAGTATGTCACAACAGAAACATGATAGAAAAAGGATACAATTCCAAGACAGTTTCACAGACTCAGTTTTGCAAAAACTGTCGCTCTTCTCTCCAGCTCTGCTTCTTGTCAGAAGCAGTGAATTTCTGCTTCAAGAAATATTTCTCAGTTGTTTTAGTATAAACAGAATGAGGATTAAGGTAGTATTTGACGAATACTCTGAGCTTGGGCCTCTTTCCTCTCTCTTTTTTCCAGTGAAAGTATGTAAAATGAACTCTGTACACAAAAACCTCCAAAAATTATCTGCTTGCATGACTGAACTAATATCTTGATTAATTTCCTGGGTACCAACCCACAACCTGTTGTTTTTGGGTTTGTCTGTTGTTTAGTTCAAGTGTCTAAAATGGTTTTTTGTAATGCTTCTAGCAAGTGTTCAGGAGTGCCATTAATCTTCTGCCTTGAGTACAAGAAAGGACCCTGTTTCACTTAGAATTATCTTCATCGTGTAGTTCCTTTTTCCAAAAAATAATTGAAATGTGACATGATGTGGTCTTGCTGGTGCTGGTTAGGCCTAGCTGAACGTTTGCAAACATGCCAGTAGAAGTTTCAGTAAACTATTACAAGGTCTTTAACGTTTTTTTATGTATATGGGTCCTTATCCTGGAGATAGGAAATTTCATCAGGAAAACACTGCTGCTGAGACATTTTCGATAGTTAAGTTAGCTTCTTGAGTTAGTTCTTGTATTAATAGATTTTCTGGTATATGAGCAAAGATTTTATAAATGCTAATTCTTCGCTGTGACCAGAGCTTCTGGTAATAAATTTGCAGATGCCAGTCCGGGCATTTTCTTTACCTGTTTAAAAACTTAACATTACTAATGTAGCATTGTTGTTTAYTCTTTCTGTTCCTTTCTTAAATTGATTTCCTGAAAACTTATCTTGTTAAAGTATAAATTGTGACAAGAAAGTGTTACTTTGTATGTTAGTTTGGTAAAATTCTTAGTACATTGCTTTTTAAAGTTAACTCGCTGACAGCCATTAAAATGTAGCTCTGAAAACAAATAGGTCTTTTGCTGATGACATAGCGAGAATGAGAGAATAATAAACCTACTCTAGCTTTATTACAACAGTTTCAGGTTTGTGAATTAACAAATTATTAATTGCAACACAGGTTTGCAGCACCCTGTAAGATGTCAGTTTTCTGGTGTTCACTGAYTTTCTGGCTAGGAAGCATGGTTTTAAGTTGCAAGTACTTTAAGGATTGAAGTGAGTATGTGCTCACTTCTATAATATTTATAAGTTAGTAGGTTTTGATAGAAAAAGAATCAATTTCTTGCAGTTTGTTATGCATTCAAGGCAGAAGAATTCTTACAGCTTGGGGTTTAAGAAAGAAAACAAAGCTCAGTTTGGTGGAGAATGTTCTGCTTGTGCATAAAGTCATGAATATCTCATATTTTGTCCTGTTTTGGTACAGAGTTCAGCCAGTTCCATTAAGAAAACATAAAACTTAAAGTATATTTATTGGATAAATAACTAACATGGTGATGATTTTGTTTAGTATCTTTTAGATTATATTTTTCTTGAGTAGAAATAGTGGTGTCCTTACCATGCTGATCCCTTGTTTGGTTGAGGTAGTTAATGGGCATCTGGAATAATAGCTGGTGAGGATGGGCTGTGATAGCATATCTGAGCAGTCAGTACACCTTTATCATTGGGTGCTCTCTTTTCTGGGTTGAAAAACCCATTCATCTGGATATCCCAATTTGTTTCCTACACTGAGATTTTTACTCTACTAAGTTGAATTTCCTCACAGGGGTTCATAAGAAGTATTTGTGTTTGTAAAAACAAGTGAAGTATTTTTGCTGTTCTTACTTCTAGTTAAAATTACATGTACATGTTAGTAAAGTCATAGTGCTTATATCTGACTTCTGGGGCTGAAACAGGAAATGAAAATTCACTAGGGTTTGAAGCCTAGGGTTTATTTCAGCATGCATATCAGACCCTACCATTAGATTGCTTACTCCTTAATATACTAAATTGTTTCATCTAGGAAAAGAAACTTAAACATTCCATTTTTTTCCCCCAGCTTGTCAAGTAATTATGAAGCTCAAATGAAGAGTCTCTTAAGGATCGTGAGGATATTTTGCCATGTCTTTCGCATTGGCCCATCCTCTCCCAGTAATGGAAATGACATGGGCTACAATGGAAATAAAACTCCAAGAAGTCAGGTGTTCAAGGTCAGAAAAGTATATGATGTTGTTAGGAAGATAGACGTTAAAGAGATGAATTTCACAAAGCATGCATTCATTAATCAGACATCTCATGAACAGGAAGTAAGTTTGGTTAATGTCCCTATCCCTTCTTAAGTTAAACCTACCTCTCTCCTTCTCTTCTATTATTTTTCCCACTGGGTTCATTTAACCAATCATGCATATCTCATGATTTCTGYATATTTTTTATTTAATAGATTGTTTTTTAGATGTTGAAGGTTTAGTTAMCCCGGTGACTTAGATGAATTTGGTTTGTATTTTTGCTACTGAAGAGTGTAGTAATCTTAAAATATGATAATATTAATATAATAGATTATATTAATGTAATTTCAGAATGGTAGTTGGAGGTTCACGGGGGTTCTTAACAATAAGGTTTATCCACGTTCACAAGACAAATGGAAACAACTGAATTCTTGATCTGTTTGTTGTTTTCACTGTAATCATGAGGTCTTTTCCCAAGTTGTTAGTGGATTTTATTACAATGTGCTTTGAAACATAATAGCTCACTACTACCCCTGCAAGGTTATTGATTCTTAGCTGTTTTCACACACGTGCTTTAGGTGGCTTGCTGGCTAGAGGTTTAATTCCAGAAGGTGTTTGKTTTTTTTATGTTTGCTTGTTAAGGAATCCCTCTGTACAAAGTCATAGATTGCCTTTTTGTAAAAAAGTCCCAGTTTCCTCAGTGCCACTCAGTCTTCATTGAATATACAACTGCCATACTTTTCAGAGCACCTAATAAATAAGAACTGTAGGATAATCTTTCTTCTCCCAACTTACTCCATATTCTCACACAGCACAGCTCATATCAAGAAATTCAGTAATTACTTGAGGATTTTTCTTTACCTTTCCATTTCTTCCACTGTGTTGTGAAAACAATAGTTTTCACAATAAKTGCAATTACTGCAATTATTTAATGATATATGTTCATGAGGTTACTTCTAAGGGCTTTTAAGATAGAGCTAGRTTGGTAAGATCATGAAAGATGATACTCTTAATTCCACTTTATTTAGTRAAGTATCTCAGTTTTTGTTTAAATTTCTTCTCTTGGAAAGAAGAAAAACATTAGACTGTTTAAAAAAAAAACAAACCCCAAGCACAAATGCTTGTTCTTCTGATAGCAAAATAGTTTTAAGAACGAATTGGTTTATATAATGAATATAAATCTAGTGCTTGAGTCTGAAAAATACTGTGTGCAAAATGTATTGCATTGTACAGATTGCAGTATAATAATTGTTCTTTGGATCTTTTCACCAAARTAGGGTAAGATTGGCATACTATGGGTTTAACCAGAATTCTGTTTTTAAAAAACAAAGCCCTAYCCAAATCACAAGAATTGTTTTATTAAAGGCAGCACTTTTTAACAGTTTTAATAARAATTGCTCTAAGTATACCAGATTAAATAGCAAGCAGATGTTAAACACACTTCATGCAAGACCATCTTCAGTGAGACATTCCGCTGCCAAGCCCAAAAAGGAAAAAAAGGAGGGTTTCTTGCTTTTCAACTCCACATAATTTCAGAACTCAGCATAAAATAAGCAAAACAATTCAATTGCAATTTATAAAGGTATTTCAGTGGAATCACTTGCCTGCGTACCCAAACTACTTTATATGATGAAAGAATTGTTTTGTAATTTACTGTGGATTTAAGTGTTGTGCAGTAGATATACATTAACAACTGCCACAGTTGCCCCAGAAAATAACAGTAATTCCTACTTGTGTGAAAACAACATTATGTTTTTAATAAATAAGGAAAATATATACTACTGTTTCATTACCTAACAAAACAAAAATTTCAGGATGAYTTAAAAATGATTAATGCAATTATTGTAATTTGTTTAGATGTTTTATAAGTGAGGGAGCCCTGCAGTAAAACTGCTGTTGTGTCCATGGTATTTTAAAGAGTGATTTAAATGTCAATCTCAAAAATATAAAACTGCTGATGAGAACTTATTGTTGTTAGGGAATGGGCACACAGGTGCTAAATTAATCTACAGCTGTGGTTGGTTTAGTCTGTTCTTCCCTGAATTTACAGTGACTGGGGGTAGTGGGAGATTCCATACAGTGCTGAATGAATTGGGTGACYTCTAGTTCTCTCTTATTCCTACCTTTCCTTCTGCTTTTTTGTTCTTTCTTTGCAAAAGCGCTTGTGATGGTCTCTTTCACCTTTTGGGAGAAGGTAAAAAAGACCTGACTTTTCTTAATGCTTCATTAAGTTTTTCTGTATCAATGTACTGATGGAACATATTTTGAAGAGTTGTCACTGTAATGTAGCTGGGAAGGGATTAAAAATGTGAGTATTCTTGATCTGATCCTGCTGAGGAATGTTACTGCTTGATGAGGTCAAGAAAATCACAGAGCTATCTGTGCTTTAATGAAATTCCCTGCATGTGATTCAGGCCTACCCAGATGTTTTAAAGTGGAAGAAGTAGCTAATGATACACATTCTTGTACTGATTCTGTAAGATACAAAAGAATCATTGAATTTTGTCTCCCAAGCTTGAAACAAGCTGCTAACTTAAATGAGGCCTTACCAGTGAGAAACTTGGAGCAGTAATTTTGACCAGGTTTACATTCATTACTTTTTCATGTATTGCTCTTCCTCTTGCTGTTCAGTGTGATTGMATGCTAGGGAAACTTGCTGCAAGCCTTCTCTCCAGTTGAACAAGGTTGGGAAGTGCGTAATGTTTTTTCCTTGTTTCAGATACTGTTCTTTTCTAGAATTGGGGTAACTTCTCTGCTGTGACAAAATCACTTCATGGATTAGTGATCTCCTGCACCCTCTGTCTTAAAAAGCTATCTGACATCTGGCAAAAGATTTTGCTTCAGTGTTGCAGATTGAATATGGATTTGGTTACTGGTCTTGCTTTCTAGATGAGTAAAGAGGAAAGTATTGCATAGGTAAATTCTGGCATTTGGGAGGTAAGGTATGTGGCTGTAAAAGCTTAGTACTCAATCAGACTCAGTTGTGTAATTCCAGAGAAACTTTTCTGCCCTGTGAAATRTGACAACTGAAGTTTGAGTGGAGGTCTTTGTTTAATATGAGATTCATGGTAAGAATTAACTGAAGGATGCTGACTAGTAGTTTGAAAAAAAAGTGTAGTGATTTGATTGAATATGTCCATATGCCACTTGAAAAGGTCTGGTCATGGATGCCAGCATAAAATGCTGACAGTCATGGATATGGAGGTTATAGGCAATATTGAGAAGTGTTTTGTATCCTGAAGTTGRACTAGAAAGAAAGAAAATGAAATGTTGAAGCTAGTGTGCTTGACTAGACTTTTAAATGAGTTTATGATCAGAAGCTGTGAAGAACTAGCTTTGGAAAAACAAATTGGGTGGAAAAGTTCTGAAAGGTGTGCTTAATTCCCCAAGATATCAGGGGAAAATGGTGTCTGGCAAACAGACACYGTTTGGGGGAAGAAAACTAGATTTTAGTATTGTAAATAACTACCTAATTTTTTTGTGAGTTATWGGTTAGGAGTATAGCTGCATTTTAATTTTCTGTCCGTTCAATCCTATTTCCTATTGGAAAGTTTTTTGACATTATGTTTTGTGGTAAGGGTCTGCCAGGTGAGTCTCGGAAGGAGGATAACTTGATCCAGTATGGCAAACATTTATGTAGAAAATGCTACCTCTGATGGAGGTATTCAGATCACCATCTACAGAAATGTGTGGTCACTAGAATCACAAGGATTGAGTGAGTGGCATATAAAATACTGAGCAAAGCCTACCAGTGTTAGAGATCAGGCCGGCTTTCCTCCATGGTCTTATTGGGAAAAATTCCAGCATAGTGGTAAATGGTGAATTTCAGCAGTTTTTTTAATACAGAGTTCTTATGAGAAGTAATTTATTGCGTATTGAGAGCATGTCAACCATGAGATGCACTGACAGTGCTCCAGATAGTGCTGACTTCTGGTACAGTGTGCTCTGAGCAGCTCTTTATTTTCAAAAGCAACCTGASAATATGAGAACATAACTTTCAGTATGTGCTAAATCCTTGATTATTTTTATCCATGAAAAATATTGATGCAATATAATATATGGAAAAAGGAATGCATTTAGAAGTTCACTCCTAATTTTGGAGTGCTGTGAAGTACTTGAGTCAATTACCTCCCTGTAGGATTCATATCCCTGTGCCCACTAGACTGTAGGCTTGTGAAACAAGCCCTTAAACACCATTAAGGGACAACACAGTTAGTCCTTTTGGGTTTTTTTATGCTCATGAAAAAGCTAAAGTTCTCATCACTTTTTCTTCTCTGTAGTCGGCCTGCATGTCAGAGCAAATGTGTAATGGTGGAATTGTACCAGGTTTCAATTGTATTGGTTTGAAGCAGGTGGTAGTGAATAAAGAGTGTCTTTGTTAGAGTAAAATAAAATGTACCACTCTAAAATCGAATGTGCGATTTTGCTGATGCTTGTTTCTGTTTCATAAAGCCAGGTGTTAGTGACCCTTACTCTGACACATCTGAGGTACTGTGAAAATGAGCTGTATGAGCTCACATTATGCACAAAGCAGATTCTTGCTAGACATGAGCATGAACCTGAATCTCAGTGGTGTTGTCTCGGGTTTCTTCCATCTTSTTGGCAGAGGAAGCTTCTTTGACCAGATGCTTAAAAAAGAGCTGACACTCTCTTACTCTAGAAAATCAACCTGTGCATTATTGTTTCTCTGCTGGCTGTAGTGACAACTGTGAAACCAAAGTTTGTTATGTAGTTCAGTGCTATAGTTCTTTCTAGATTAGTTTATCTTTCTTCCATCTACTACCTGATTATTTCCCTTCCTTATGAAATTTTCTCTTCATGCTGTTTGGCTACAGATGCAGAATTTTTATTGTGTATTTGACCCTTATCTCTAATGTGACCTCTAAAGGGTCATTTAAAGGTTTAAAATGTGCATGACATTTGTTTGCCTTAAGAGGTTTATCACATTATTAATASTATCTAATGTCAACATGTTCCTTTTTTGTCTGTTTTTTTCATGTRTTTATTGCAGCCACTGGAACTGCTCTGGCATTCTCTGGATGAATGGCTTGTTCTGATAGCCACAGAGCTGATGAAAAACAAAAGGGACTCTGCCAACATTACTTCTATTTTACTGAAGCAAAAAGGACCAGATCACCARGATGCTACTCCTGCACCTTCTTTTGCTGCTGCAGGAACTGAGGAAAGAAAAGAGCTCTCCACTGATGCTGTTGAGTTAAAAACATATGATGTTACTGGGAAGCAAGAAGCTTGTGCTGATTGTCAGGATGTTATATCCATGACAGCAAACAGACTAAGTGCTGTCATTCAAGCCTTCTATATGTGCTGCTCCTGTCAGATGCCTCAGGGGTAAGGAAAAGATTCATTTTTTTACCCAAACTATTGCCATTTTAAAATCATATGTACTTTCTTGGAAGAATGTTGCTGCTGACCACCTTGTATTAGTGACAGTCAAGGCTATGCTGTTTAATGCTTTTACTAGTTCAGTTATTTGAATGCTTTTTCTRGTTCTGTAGGCACCAAATAGCACTGCAAATTTTCCATAGTGCTGCTGCCTATGAATGCAGCTGCACTGGGRCAGATTTTATATTGAATATCTAATGGCTCTTAGTAATCATGTAGTATACTTACAGTTAGTAGGATTTTGGTATTTTGAAACTTAGTTGCATTTGCTGTTGGTTTTTAATGTGAAATGAACCCTGAATTTAGTGTGATTATCCAACAAGAGCTGTAAGCTCAGAAGAAAAATAAGGTTAATTATCTTTGTGTATGAAAATGATGGGTGGGGCAAAACTGATTTAACTATATCATATATAACAAGGAGAGTTTAGTCTCAAAGTAACACTCACTTGGAATCCTGTCCTGGATYGGCAAACTTAGTTTTGTGTGGAACACACAGTACAACTTAGGCAAACTTAATATAATTGATGTTTGGTTTAAAAAGGAAACAAGTGTGACCACTGTAACTGAGTTTTTAGTCTGTCCAAGATGGTTATGGATTATATTTGTGAACTTGCAAGGAAAGCGCCCTTTGGCCCTTGTGAGTGGAGGATTGGGCAAGTACAATTGGGCAAGTGGAATCTAGAAGCCAGAGTCCTACTACATGACAACTCTTGGTTATTTCTAGTCACCATAAGGGTCTTTCCTTTGCCAAACTGATTGGAATAAAAGCTTTCAAGTTGGCYAGTAATATTTGCATATTTCTCTGTAGACCCTCTGGAAGATGATTGGTTACTGACGTTTTTGTCTTTTCTATTAGTTTGTTATGAGATCATAATGGTGTTGAATATTTAGTTTCATAGTGACTAGTTAAACAACATCAGTTACTGTTTGTGTAGTATTTTATTTAAAAAAACCCAACAATTTATGTAATTCCAGTRTTTTTTCATTGCACTAACCAAAAACATCTTGTGATTTTTGAACAGGATGACATCACCTCGTTTTATAGAATTTGTTTGTAAACATGATGATGTCCTTAAGTGTTTTGTTAACCGGTAAGCTTCAACAGACTTTGTAATCTACCCCTCAGTTCCCCACCAGGAGTAATTCACTTTTTTCTTTTTACTGAGTTGTATTTTTAGGTTGTTGCTGTGATATATATATTATATGCACTTTAATGGTCCTGCTGAGCTGAAGGGAGTCTAGATTAATTATTCAGACCCCAGACTTAAATGAACTCTTCTGCATATTTAAGTGATCTATTTGTAAGATTTGTGAACAAAACTGATTTCACAGAGCAACAGAATAATTTGTTGAATGGATTATTTCCTTATATTTGTTCCAAATAAAATCTTCCCTTTCATGGCAGATGAAAACTTCCATTCTTCCTCAAATATGTGATGGTGTAAAGGAGTCTTAACTACCTTTGTACAGTTGCCTGTTTGCAGAGTTTTTCTGGGATTGCCAGGTTTATAACCTTGCTTCTGTRTGGGGAGCTTCTTCTAATCCTCCTGTATTTAAGAGATGAGGTAGTATAAGTTGTTTGGAAACAAGAGTTAGGGAAAATGATAAAATAGAAGAATCTGTTTAAACTTTTCTATATGATTAATTGTATTGTTTCTTTCTGTAGACTTTTTGCATCATGAAGCATTATTATTAAATCTCTAATGGGCTTCTAACCTTCTTTTTTTTCAGAAATCCCAAAATAATTTTTGATCACTTCCATTTTCTTCTGGAGTGTCCTGAACTAATGTCCAGATTTATGCACATCATAAAAGCTCAGGTAAATGTCAGGAGGTGCTTAGTTACAACTTCTTTGAATGCAGAAAGGTTGTTTTGTTTAATTTTAATCTTTAAGGAAAATCCATTTGGGGAGGATGAACGAACTAAACATGGCCTCCAGTGCTTCCGATTCTGTGATATTGAAAGATCGTATTAAACAGAGATGGCTGCCAGATTTCTGTACTCATAATTCTTTAAAATACATGAGYGAGTCCATTTGAGAGAACCAATGTTTCATATGTCTTACAAGTCCAACTTTCTTTTTAAATCTCTTTGTGCACATCTAATAGATGGTGCTTTAAATGCTTTACTTTTTTACTARTAGACTAATATTTTGAGACAAACCAGAGGATAAATATATCACTATTAGTTGATTTGGTTGTAGTTAATTAGTRGCTTCTTTAGTGGGACATCATGTTGTTACCCTTTGCTCTGTTTCCTTCAATTTYTTTTTGCTTCTTTGTTTTGTTTATTTTTTTATTGGAGTAAAATAAACTTTTTACGGCTTGACATGAAACATGAATTCATGAGTTACTGTAAGGAAGACTAGTGTAGTTACATGAAAAAAATCAGTGAGCCAACCTCTGTGTGGAGGKCTATACTTTACATAACACCATAGTGTTAAACATCTGCCATCTGTTCATTACTTAGCTTTGAAAGGTTATGGTAGTTTATTCGTAGCTCAGGGACACAGCAGTATATTTGTTCTCTTACAACTGAAGATTGTATTTGGGTGATAAYAACCTAGTTGGAACTCCTTCACTTAACACCCATTGCTTTACTTTTGCTTTGTACTCCATTAGGAAGATTCTTTACATTAAAGGAATTTTGCTCAACTATTTTGAGCAAATACAGAATTTGCTGAAAAGAAAAGTAAAATTCCTCTACCCAACAAGAGTGCCTTCSTCACCCAATAATTGTGGAAGATACGCTTCAGAAGCTTGCTTGTGAACAATGTGGTGTTTTTATTTTTAAAGATAAATCGTTTTTATGCATCCAGTTTCATTTTTGGGRCATGGTATAGGTATATTGTTTATTCATTCTTTCATTGAAGTGTGTGTTTTTGAAATTCATTGCCTATGAACAATGAGGAGACCCCAAGAACTCATACCCTGTTTGTTAGATCAACTCATATACGTGCTGTGAAATGCAGTGGATGAGAAAGGCCATACCTGTGTCACATCTGTCTTCAAAAAGCTGCCAAATGTCAATCTAAACACCKAGTCAAACAAGTTAGAACCTTCTCACCTAGGAGTTGCTTTGTAAGGTTTCTGATTCCTTTGGGCTGCTTTGTATTTCCAAATGAACCTTACTACAAATGGGGCTTGTTTGTATCACTCATGTTTCTGTGCTCAGCTGTGTTTGATTGTCAGTAGTTTTACAGAAGTCAGTGACTTGTTCCTTATCTAGGTTCCTTCATGCCCTCACCTGACCTGTAAGAAGTTTGTGCTGTTTTTCTCTTCTGTGGGATTTAATAGCTATTTCTGGATAGCTGGTGGTCCAATCTTTCTGCAGACCCAGCCTGAGCACACCAAACTATAGGAAGCACTCAAGGGTATTTCTAGTCCTTTCCTCTTCTCAAAATACTGTATAGCATATTAGGGTAACTCTGCACATCTCAAAAATTAATTGAGAATTATGCATAACCATATACCTGTGAGAGAGGAATTATTTAGGAGAATTGATGTGTATAATATGGTTTTCACCTTGTTTTGTAGCCATTTAAAGATCGCTGTGAATGGTTCTATGAACATCTGCATGCTGGGCAGCCAGATTCGGACATGGTGCACAGACCTGTCAACGAAAATGACATACTTTTGGTTCACAGAGGTATTGTGTTATAAATGAAATTAGTGTATCTTTGAAAGATAATGAATTAAGATGAAAAAATTAATTGGTATTTGTATTTAGATTCTATTTTTAGGAGTAGCTGTGAAGTTGTGTCTAAAGCAAACTGTGCAAAACTAAAGCAGGGGATTGCTGTGAGATTTCATGGAGAAGAAGGCATGGTGGGTAAAACTGCATAGTTTACTGCATTTTCATGTGGAAATATTAATTCTTATTCATAAGTGTGGTTTTGAACTAAACCCTACTTTAAAGTTACTTTGAAAGAAATATGTGGTTACTCAGCATAACTGTGCAGTGAAAGTTCTGTGTACTAATATGTTTTATTCTTTTGACATGCAGGGACAGGGTGTGGTGCGTGAATGGTTTGATATCTTATCCAGTGAAATAGTTAACCCAGATTATGCCTTATTTACCCAGTCAGCTGATGGTATGTCTCTGCCTTTCTCTTTTTTTTCTTTCTAAATTTAGGGTGTGATTTTTTATAAAAGCAATTTTATAATCCAAAAAACAAAGGTCACTTACCTAGGTTCAGAATATAAGATTGTTACTTWTTAAGAGTAACACTGGCAGAACTGATCTCATATATGGAGAAATGATCTATTCATTGTACATTTTTATAACAACAGCTGAAATATTTTTCTTACTTTGAAGTTTCCTGCTCTTTTGTAAGAGGAGAGTGAGTTGTTGGTTTTAATGAGGCCATGCTATTTCTGCCTGGTAATAGAAGGACATAACACTTTGAGAGGAGTGTATAAACTCCTGTCCTTTCTTCTACATTTGCAAGGGAGCTATGGAGGTATTCCTTTATCTCCTTTGAGAAATCCATAAATTCAATCAGCTAATTTATGTTCTAAACCCAGATGTTGATCTCCATAGGTCTCCCTTGTATTTGACTTTTTGTCTTTTGGGTTCTCCATATAAACCAAGTCTTCATAAATAAAAGATTGCACATCATAATCAGTGATAAGTGTTTAGTTTTGTACCTTACAAAGTCTTGGAAGTGGCATGGGTAAACAGTAGAGGCATAGATTATTTAATGAAAACTAAAAGGAGATGTTCAGGTCTATCTATCCATTTGAAGTARTCTTCTCTAAGGAGACAAGGACTGGACTGTCTCCTACCTGCATCTGGCTGTAGAGAAATGAAAGGAAGTAGATACATTCTAATCCTTCCTTTGAGCATATTCAGAAGTTGATAGAAGCAAAGCCCATTAGAGTGAGTAAAACATGTATGTAGCCATATAGTAAGATGGAGGACCCAATTTAGCAGTTCATAATTACCCTTTTGTTGGTGATAATTATTTCAGAACAGTGCCTTTGATAGTGGCAAAGCAGTATCATTGTAATAATAARATGTCATTACATTCTAATAGATTCCTTTCTGACATCTTTTTTTGTGTAAACAAAAACCTCCAAACAGCCTTCCAAAACCCCAAGATAAAACTCTTGCAGTGTTTTTAGATACTTTGTGTGTTTGATAAATAAAAACTTAATTAAAAAGAAAAAAAAAAAAATGGAACCCGATAATACTTTTGTTTTATAGGAACAACTTTCCAGCCAAATAGCAACTCTTCCGTAAATCCGGATCATTTGAACTACTTCCGTTTTGCGGGCCAGATCCTGGGGCTGGCTCTGAATCACAGGCAGCTGGTGAACATCTACTTCACAAGGTCATTCTACAAACATATTCTTGGTATGGTTTTATTAAAATCCTATTTATTAGTCGTAACAGTTGTCCAAGTAGTAAACCTTCCCCTTTTTTACTTCTGTGTGTGTTAAAAGTGAAAAAGCCTTGGAAACTAATGARTTGCTAGTCTTTCATGTACATCAGAGTCACAACAATTCTTTGCGTCACAGTTGTGAAATTCATCTGTTCTTCTGTGTAGTATTATTCTTGAGAAATGAAAATAATTGTTCCCTTGTTAACTTAAGACTGACAACGTTGAGAATGTTTGTGAACTCTGGCAAAAATCTATCAGGCTTTCTTGATTATATCTGGAGTTCTTCAYTTGTGCAATGGTTTTTGAAAAGGTSAAGCCCTACTGTTGAAAACCTCTCTGTCTATCCACTCCAACAAACAGTGCTTATTCCTTCAACTAGGGTTTCAGAACTAATGCAGGTTCATCCTGTCTCTTAATGAGGGAAGTTAATTCATATGCTTTTACTGTAGCATTCAAGAGCATTGGATAGATGTTTTTGTAAAAACGTGATTTTTTTAGTAGAGGAAGACCTCTGTTAGCTGGTGGTGTCTGTGGTCTAGGCCTCTTCTCTGCTCTTTAAGAACCTTTGTGCCTCTTGATTGTTGAACAAGATGCCCTTCTTCTGCATTGTCATGAGAAAATTTCTCTTGAATGAAAATGTGATTTCTTGTATGTTCTTGTTACTCCTCCAAGTACATAAATTTATTTGTTGTTGCATGCAGAATTTCCTTTGTGTACAATTGCTTATTTTCTTTGGAAGTATGTGATAGCTTGATGGTTTTCATTTTGTCTACCTGGAGTCTYCCTGTGGTGTTTGCTGAATCCAGGATAGATAAACTCTTAACTACAAGTTTACTGTTTATCTTCCCTGAAAGTGTTCAGAGAACACTGTTGCAGTTTGTTGAAGGTGCAGGCTCAGTCATTCTTCACAGAGGAATGTATTTTACTTCTCTCCCTCCGTACTGCTTTGTGCAGCAGGAGAGTGATGGTTCTGGGCAAAAGCCAGCAGAGGATAGCAAATCTGCAGCAGCACCATGTATGCAATGCTTCATCAGTCTTCTCTAGTCATTGATCTTCACATGGAAAAGTGGTTCTAAAGTAGAAGTATCATTGCATGGCACGGTTTAGTGTTGAGTTAAGCCTTGGCCTCTGACATCAAGAGTGGTGAAGAACTGTGAATGATTTGGGTTTGAAAGGATTTTGGATACCTTGGGCAGGGACACCTCCCACTAGACCAGGTTGCTAAAGGCCCTGTACAGCTTGATGTTGGAATTCTTCCAAGGATGGGGCATCCACAATTTCCCTGGGCAACCTGTTCCAGTGCCTCACCACACTCACAGTATAGGATATCTTCCTGGTATTTAATCTAAACCTGTTCTCTTACAGGTTAAAGCGCCACTCCTCCTTGTCTTGTCTCTACTTACCTGTGTAAAAAGTCCCTCTCCAGCTCTTTTGTAGGCCTTTTTCTGGTACTGGAAGGCTGCTCCAGGGTCTCCCTGGAGCTTTCTCTTTTCCAGRCTGAAACTAACTCCAACTGTCTCAGCCTTCAATCTTCATAGGAGAGGTTCTTCAGCCTTCTGATTATCATCATGGCCTCCTCTGGACTTGCTCTAACAGATCTTTGTCCTTCTTACATAAGGGCCCCAGAATTGGGTGCAGTATTCCAGATGGGGTCTCATGAGTATGGGTAGAGGGACAGAATCATCTGTTTTGACCTGCTGGCTGTGCTGCTTTCATTGTTATGAATAACACTCACAGGCTAATTTCCTTGTGATGTATTCACAGAAAAGAAAAGCTTATCTTTTTTTCTGTTCAGTGACACCTCGAGAATTGTGAAATTCAACTTCTTGTTCTTCTCACCTCTTTTGAAAATGACAGCAAATGATTTTGGGTTYCTTACTAGTTTGGCTTGTGATTATATGCTTAATTTGTTGGTTTCTGAATTGACAAGATGACCTATTACTTTTTTCTCTTTTTTCACCTTGCTAAAATAACTATTGCAAACCAAGCAGCAGTCATTAGTCTCTTTAATACGGTCTTAGTAAGGTCTTGTCATTCTATTTTACAGGCATTCTGGAACTTTCTAGAGGTTTATACACATTCAACTTGTTTAGGCTCAAAAGGTTCACAATTCTTTATCACTTCTTACTTACCAGACACAAAGAACTGGARAAATTACACCTCCACTTCTCAAAGTAGTTGCTTTTTCTGCCTCAATCAGTGTGATTTATTTAAACCTTTCCAAGGCCTTTTCCATCAGCTTTGTGCATCTCCTGTCTTCTTGCTTAAGGAATCAAGAGTTGTGCAGTAGTGGATGCTCTTGAGCAGATTTGTTTTATTTTTGCTAATGGTTGTTCCTGCCAAATACAAGTTTTCTGGTTRCAGGCACAGAAATTCCCTTCAGCTACTTGTCAGGCATTAGGTAAAGGAGTATGAAATCTTTTTTAGTCTCAGGCTGCTTTCGGTTCCTTTGGTTTCTCACCTTGCACTGAGATACTTGTTTTYTGTAGTGAAAGTGTATCCATCTGTTGATGGCACTGAAAGCACCAGTTGTGTGCTGAAACCTTCTGTATGTGAGGAACAGTGTGAATCTCTTTCAAAGGAACTCCTCTTTTTAGTCAACAGACATGATGTGCAAGTGCCTTAATTAGAAGCTGAAACCTGTATGAACAAATGTTCATACATTTTCTTGACACTCAGGTGGGTACATTACCTTTTTTCCACTGTAGTGRATTGAGATCTTCCTGCAACACTCTCTGGTAGGCTAGGAAAGATTATGGGATGACCCAGCTAACACACAATTAATGTGCTTTCTAAGGTGTTAGATATGTAATATGTATAATTTTTTTAGTGTGTGTGCTGTGACATCAAACATTGTTCCATAGGGCTGCATGTTTATTAAGGCTGCACTCTACTTCAGGTGTGGTACAGGGAGAAATACAGTCAGGAATAATTAAGGCCCCTTAGGTTTGTTTTTCTAACACTTCTTGTCTGTTGGCCTTCTGGTTAAACAGGGGAGGAGCATATAGTTTCTCTAGTGCTGTTTTYCAGTAACTTTGTATTTAAGGATATGATTTCTTTTCTGTTTGTGAAAGGAAACTTCTACCTCCAGCTTACAAAGGCAGCAGATAAATTCTTAACTGTTCTATCTGCTCTTMCATTCCTCACTGTAATAGAAAGTACTCCTTAAAAAGGCATAAACAAARGTGAAAATTAATTTCTAGGTCAGTGTATTTTGAACTGGATGCCTTAAAACCTTGAAYAATTAATGAGCTTGTCTCAGAGCTTACCTGTACTATCTCTTTGAAGTTCTGTGTTGCACAGAAATACCTGCTTCTCACAATTACGCTAAGATAGATTTCTCTTCCTTTTCATACTACAGGGGCCTTACGGGTATAGAAGAGAAAGATGCATAGTATTCCATGGAATTCAAATTTTGTCCTGATAAATGTGATGGAGTTCTTTAACTGCATGATTGAATCTATTGAATGGTGAAATATCTGTCAACCAAATGACTGAACTTTGTGCTTTGGTCTCACAACATGCTGACTATGGGTGTACTTTCATCATAACACTCCAGTYGAGCTTCTTCTCTAAAGGAGTCTCTGATTCCTCCTTTTCAGTCTTCTTTTCCCACATTTTGCTTATATCCCTCAGAGACATCATTATTTCCACATTTCGTATGTCAAATGCACATATGCTTGTTAGTTGGCAAAAGTGAAAGTCCTCTGGAAACTACTAGACAGCTGTTAGATTTTTTTTTTTGTTTTGAGAGAGATGACAGTTATATTTAGTTACTAAGTTTCTTTCCCTCTCTCAAACTGGAGTGTTGCTTAATTTTGTTYGATAAACAATGCCTTACAGCTTGTGTACACACCATTTCAATGCTAGTCAGCTCTGCCAGGGAAATACTATAATATTTTTTACACTTGGATGTTTTGCAGTGGCTACTAGCCTTTGAATTTCGTGTTATTCTGGGGTGCAGCATCCTCAGTCCATGATGTGCTGAGGCCGCTACTAATGGGCACCCTTATGACTCAGCACAGTGCACGGAAGAGGGTGAAGCAAAGACAGTACTTCCCAATAACTTGCTTTTCTCTAAACCTCACCCCCTGCCCCTTTTCCCAGATATTGTATCTGTCTTGGTAAAGTATCTATCATGACAGAGTTAGTCAAGGTTTGCTTTCTTGGGTAGTGAAGAGAGTAGCTCTTGCATAAATTCAGGGTMACCTTGTTCTGGGCCCATTTACTGAAATGTGTTTGAGTGAAGGGGTTTGTAAACAGGCGGTTTCTGTACCTGAATAAAAGTCAAACTTCTAGCAACTCTCATTTTAATGCTTCTAAATGACTTGCAAGTTCAGTTTGAAATGTAAAATTCCTATAATAATTGTTTTTAACTGTATAATAGATCTCATTTCAAATATGATTAAGAAGAAGAACACTGAAGAATGATAGTTTTCTGGTAAAGGATTGTTGTGTCCCTCCCAAGTAATGTTCTGGGGCAAAAGATACCRTTGTAGAGAAATATGATATTTGGGTTTCAAAAAGTTATGTAGAAAACTTTCAGATTTGTGGGAAGCATTTAATGTGTTGTGTTCAGAATGGGTAGATGCTTTTACTGAAATCCATTAGTGAACTAAAACTGTGCAATTTTTTTTTGCCTGAGTGGTATGCAATTTTCTTCACTAGGAGAAAAAACAGAGGAAACTTGATTCTGTAATWTTTTAAAAATACCATGACTGYAGTTCTGCTGTAGTTAGTGCATCCCTTTTCCTATGACTGCATTATTCTGGTTTCTCTCTAGAGGGCAATCTTCAACCATGTATTAAGTTACAGTATTTTTTGCTTTATCCTATTTATTTGAGCAGTTTTGTCTCTTTGCTTTTTTTTCCTAGGCATACCTGTAAATTATCAGGATGTAGCATCTATTGATCCAGAGTATGCAAAGAACTTGCAGTGGATTTTAGATAATGATATCAGCGATCTGGGTTTAGAGCTGACCTTTTCTGTTGAGACTGATGTGTTTGGAGCAATGGAAGAAGTGCCATTGAAGCCAGGGGGTGCRAGTATACTTGTTACACAGGAAAATAAGGTGAGTATACAGGTTTATTCAGAAGATGGTAGTATAGGAAAAGCCATTAGACTGACTTTCTGAATAAATCAAAGGATAAATGGTATATTTGTTTTGAAGAAAACTACAAAAAAATTACAGTTGCCAACACTCTTTCCCCTTTTTCTAGCTTAGCATATTATAGAAATAGTACTAAAAATCTTTAAAACCATCCAGGTTTGAGGTTTTTTTATGACAGAACAGTGGAAGRGAAATAGCATCAACTTCAAATAAAGGATTTATTTTATAAGTTACAAATATTCCGAAGGTTGTGTCTTAGGTATGTRTGCCAAGAAAATAGAACAGTAACAATTGCTAAACATAAAAATTTAGATAATGTTGCAAAGTGTGCTGCCTGCTAGGCCAGTCTATAGCACTGGATTGCTCTAATTAACATGTAGAAAATGGACAGACTAAAAGTCTGCAGGAAGCTTTTTCAGCCATTTGCAAGTCATTTGGGGTGTATGAAAATAACCTACTTTTTAAATTTACTTCAATAGTAGCATGTTGAAAAGCCCTCGATTTCTCTGCAAYATTAGTTCAAAAAAAGAAATATGGGAAAACACAGATGGATTTTGAAAATCATCTAGAAATTCTRTTAGATAAACACAAGTCTAACTGAATCCTGCAGCTACTGACTAAACAGTTTTGAGTAACTGCAGGAGTTTCATGGGTAGACCTGCATTCTTTTATAGCATTGACTCTTGGTTCTGATGTCAGCTTTGTGTTGGGTTGGCCGAGCCCGTTTTTTGTCCTCAGCGTGCATTCGGCTTCAGCAGCAGTGTCGGCAGCTGCTGCTCTGGGCAATGGCCGCTTGGTGTCAGCCTTTGTTGCAAGGACRTTGCTGTTTGTGTTGGAGCAAGTGGCCCTGGATTCTTGTGGCATTAATCCACATTTTCATTAAGGCAGAGTGTCATTCCAATAGCAGAAATACATATTATTAGCCTGATTCTGCACTGATTCCTGCAATACAGTCATTCATGAAAGAATACAGATGGTAAAACAAGTCTAATTGTGAAGGTAGTGGATGTTTCATTTCTTTCTTATCKGTTGGAGAAAGCAAGGGTGTTGATTTTTGTATCTGGTGAGTCTTAGCTTCTCAGTATATAAAAAAAAGATGTATTTAACATAAGTAGTAGCTTCATAACAACTATTTAAAATCTCTTATCAATTAGCATGAAATTAGAAGTTTGCCCACATGAGGGTACTTAACCATTAGTAGCTTAATTTGCTTGGTTAACTTTTGAGCTGGGGCACAGACTAAAAAGGGTGGTTGAAAATGTGTAGAGGAGATGCCTCMATTCTATTTCATCAAACCTCCCTCATCATGTCAAGAGGGGATGAGAGTTTACGTAGCTTTARTTTGAAAAGTAGTAAGAAACAGGTGACTCTGGGGGTAGTTTTAAATGTTTAATATTAATGCATTTTTTGAATTTGAAGTTGCAGAATGCGAAGTCAAAAAAACATCTCTAAGATAGCACTGTCTCTTGTTCACTGGCATAGCTGTTGACAGTGGTCAAGTTGTTGAGAATTGTAGATGTGTGTTTTAGTGGTTTTTAGGTATTTTTTTCAGTTTCTTTAATGTGACATAATTTTGCAGTATGTTTTAGTTTAGCTGTTCTATCAGTTTAAATAGGAATGTGTCTTCTTTGCTTTATAAAAACCCATTTTTTTTCCTGCAAAAAAATAACTTTCTTTTTTTTGCTTCCTTTACCCAAGGAATATTAGATCACTGTTTAAAACTCATTGTATTTGTTATACCTCTGAGAGAAAAAATTCAGCTTTTAAAATAGTTTGCTGTGAATGCACACTTGCAGATTACCTGTAAAAATTAAATTATAAGTGAATATTTATCCCTTAAAAAAACCTAAACACAGACACACACACAAAAAATTCCCCATGCCAAAACCAAAATAAAACATGCCTTGCCCCTCTCTGCCCAGAAACACCCAAACAGTCCCTTTCCCGTATTGAAAACCGAAACAGTAAATGTACCAGTTGTAAGAGCTATTTGTAAAATGTTATTTTCTTTGAATGGGGGAATTTTCTTTGTTTACATCAACTGTGTAATAGGTGAATGGTTGTGGGACAATTTGATGATGCAAGTATTCATATCTTGCAATTGTTGTGTCCCTGTTGCCCAGCTGAAACACAGTTATAGCTGTGGTTCAACTGCCTTTTGTCATGGTAATGGAGAGACTTCAAAGGGAAAAGTCAGGCTTTGTCCTGAATTTATCTTTGTTTTTTGCTGTTTGTCTTTTTGCAGCTTTCTACTTTATAGGAAAAAAAAAATTAGAGCTAGTTAAAGTTTGACTGTATGTTATATTAAAGAATGGTACACAATCTTGTGACTTTCTGTGTCCTCCCATTACCTGTCTGTGAGCTGGTCATTCTGTTTGGCAGTAAAATACTAGTTTGGTTTTTTTTTTTCCCCAGGCAGCTTTAAAATGGAGCTACTTTCTGAATCTGAAAATCATCATAACCATTGATCCTTGTCTCATAGTATATGGGATTGTGAAATCAAGGAAGCATGATCTCTGCTTTATTTACCTGAAAGGAAAATACAGAACAAGCCCTCAYCCAAACTAGACTTTGTCGTCATGTTTGTGATGCCTCTCTAAAGTGTGTTCAGTGAAATCTCCCTTATTTAAATAAGGCTGGATTGTGCCTTTTATGTACTGTGTAGGACTGAAATGATGTAGGTATTTCTGTTTTGTGATGTGCTCCTAAGGCTTCAGAGTGGAATAAAATGTAAATAAAGTGTACAGAAAGCAAAACAAATTGACCAGTTTTTTTACTGACATGTATTATGTAAATTCTGTGCTACAGGTCTTTCATCATGTGCCAGTGCTGATAGCCAGGATGCTCGGCTGTTCCAGGCTATTTTAAACATTTCTTGTTACACCTAAAGTACAGCAACTGCTTTCTCTTGTAATTAAAATGTTCAATGTAGTATTTTTGTCATGCAGAAAATAAGTAATTTTTTTAAATGGATTTTTCAAAATAAGCTTGTGAATTTTTCTTTCCAGAACCCTATTTTCCTGGAAAGCCTAATTTACGTGAGAGAGGTTTAGGAGATGTAAAACATGCATTTCTGATCATTGAAGACAACCAGTCTTAACATTATTTTGAATCTTGATATTGCAAACATTTCTGATTTCTTCTGTATTCACAGAGACTGACTTTTGTCTAGAGCAGTTAATCTCCTCTGGCTACTCAGTCCTCAGCAAAGGAAGGTATCTTTAGCTCCACTGATAGTAGAAGTAACCTGGGGAGATTACTAGACTGAAACTAGATTTTTKGGGGTAGTACTGCAGTTTAAGATATTATTAGGTCATGTTCCTCTTCTTCAGAGCACTTCACAGATKAATTTTTCTCTAATAAAATGGTGATAATGCATTATCTTTCAACTGCAAAGCAAATGACAACCCCTCTGTAGGTTTGTGAATGTCAGGAGYTGCTTTGAAAAATATCCTTCTGTTTTGAAATGTTTCTTACTTCATTCTATTTTTCTGAAAGGGAGGAAAGAAAAAATAATTGGTTGCTTTTGTGCARGTTCAGAACCTAAAAGTTTAGTTTGAAGTTTTTTTATAATTAAGAATCAAAGTAGTATTTTTGTAAGATTATTTTTTGAAGGAAGCTGATAGTTGAGATGGTTTAATTGGGAGATATATTTCATGATTTTCCTATTAAAAGTTATGGTYGGGAAGTAAAAGCATTTCTTTAAACTTGAGTACCTTAAATAAACTAGGAAAAATTTGGTTTTCAAGTTGAAAACTATTTTCTTGAGTAAAAAAACTTTATTAAACTTGTGCAATTTTGTTAGGCTAGATGAGACATGTTTATAGAGTTTTAATGTAGGCACTTTTCCCTTCTAAATGGTACTTGTTTCCTTCTAAAAGCCTTCTTCCATTAACACCTCCAAGGCTTTTGTGTTCTCAAGAAAAGCAAAGTTCTGGTGGATTCATTTTCTGGCTGTCACAATTTAAAGGGAACAGAGCCCCCACATCACTAAAGCATGATATAGTCTATTCCCTGGCAATGGTAGAAATAGTTTTGTAATGTTTTTTCTTTTTAAAACTAAGGAGATTTTTCAARACTTTCTTWAAAAAATTGCAATTCTCATTGAGGCTAGTTACCTCTGCAAGCTTTATTATATATTATTTTAGACTATCAGAGATGGGGAAAACAAGGAAGCTTTGTGACATGCAAATACTCCTTCAGAAGTTAACCCTTTTTCCTGAGTAATGTCAGCTTGCTTAAAAAGAGTATTTTTTCTTACAAACATTGGTGTATTTATGTCCTTAGTTGAGCTTAGTGGTGGTTGGATTACTGGATGTGGGTATGACAAATTAAGTTTTATTTACTTCCTTTATCTTGGTCTAAGTCCTTTTGTTTTGGAATTGTCTTAAGAGGAAAGGCAGAAGAGCAGAAAGGGCTTATTGGGGGTTGCTGCCATGTGGAAAGTGCATAGGGAGCCTTATTACCCTACAGTGGAAGAGATTTGTGGTGCATTGCAGACTGCATTTGTGTGTATGAGTTTGTTCAAACACTGTGTGGTTTTGCTGGGATCTATCTTAATATTTATTGTTTTCTACATTGCAGGCTGAGTATGTCCAGCTTGTGACAGAGCTTAGAATGACAAGAGCCATTCAGCCTCAGATAAATGCCTTTTTGCAAGGCTTCCATATGTTCATTCCACCATCTTTGATCCAGCTTTTCGATGAATATGAGYTGGTAAGCAGAAATGCCTCTGTATTTTAAAACACTTGGTTCAGCATACTTCATCAGCAATGTAATGATGTAGAAGTAAAATTCAGTAGCCACAAAATAAACCATTTTGTAGCTTTCACATTGGTTTTGCTTTCTGGGCATCTATCAGTGAGGATCTCACTACGTGTATTCCTGCTTTTTCTAATTACTCAGAATTACCATCTTCCTGAAACTTCATATGGCAGTGATAAATGCCTTTAATTGTAATTTCAGTATGGAATCAGCATGTGATGCCTTTAAGTCTTTGCCTATTTTCCTTGAGGAGGACAGAAGTCCTTCAAAACTAAGGAGATKGTGTCTATTGTCTTTACTTTTTCTGAGTCACAGAATCAAATTTCAGTGAGTTTTCATTGGTGGTTTCATCTTCTGTAATCAACGCACCTCAAATTTTCTCTGAAGTCATGGCAAGACTCTTTTAGGTCCTTTCTCTTGATGCTGCATATTTCAATTAAACAGATCATGTGAAGTTACCTGAATTCAAAAATCTTCATGTGTCAATATTTAGTTGTAAGTTCTGTTGGTTGCAACTAAACTGAAAAAGCACTGTAAGCTTCCTACTTCTTAAAGCATTACCTTTCAAAAGAGCATAAACTCTTGAAACTAGTGTTTTGTCAGGAGGACTAATCAGAATCTATCTCTGTGCTTCTCCTGAAGGAACTTTTGTTGTCTGGTATGCCAGAAATTGATGTGAATGACTGGTTAAAAAACACAGAATACACCAGTGGCTATGARAGAGGAGATCAAGTTATTCAGGTAATTTTTTTTTCCATAATAATGTAGACTATTTAATTTTAATCCCCAAAATATGTTTTTGTTGTAATTGTCATTCTGTGCGTTTGTGGAAGCTTATTTTGGCTGAAATTTGTGGAGGGTTTTTACACAATATTTCTACATTAAGTAACTAAATTATGTATGAACTTGATAAAAGCATTTCCATAATTTATGTRGAAAACTCACAGATATTGCATTTATTGTTTTACCAGTATATTTTCAAGTACTACAAGTATTTAATGGAAAATACAAACTAACTTTTTTGTCRTTTAGTGGTTCTGGGACGTGGTGGAAGAATTAACTCAGGAAGAGAGAGTATTACTGTTGCAGTTTGTTACTGGCAGGTGAGAGACTCTTCTGTAAGAGCAAATACATTGTCTAGATATTCTGAAATAAGGCAATAGACTTGAGAATACCATAAAAGACCATCTAGAAACTGTTTTACATACTTGGTGTTGTGTACGTTAATCAAAGTAGACAAAGTGTGTGTTAATACTTCTGCTGTGTGTGTTGGCAGCAAAATGATTGATTACGTATTTATTATACTTGACCACTTTGCAAGAGGCCTTCGTTGCTGTCCAGGCAGTTCTTGACAAAACCATAGTGAATTTAACTGAGCTTTGTATTCTTGTTTCTGATGCATATTTATGTGACTCCTGGCTTCTCCAATAATCAGCTGAGGCTGTAATATATGGGATAACTAGGTATCACTTCAGTCAATGTAAACAAAATATCCTGCTCAAGCTGAGGTGAATTTAAAGTTAGTGCAGTGTGTCAAGATAAGTAAAGATGTAACATTTTGCAAGATTGTGTGCTTTATATAGGTTTTCTGTCCTAAATTYTATTTGTTCTCTAGGGAAAGCCATTTTTATTTCCTTTATGGTTTGGGGGCAGTGAGGGAATGTTTTAGCAGTAAATGCCCCTGTTGAGTTGGGTGAGCTGTTGAACTTGTGGGTACAGACATTTCACAAAGTGGATCCATAGACATAAATATGCTACTTGAGTTGTGCAATCCAATCTTTTTCTGTTATCAGGCAGAGATCCCACCATCTTCTTAGTGATGTTCCTTTAATATTCTAGGATTAGTAGAGTAGTTGACCTTTTGTGTATGAGTTTTGTGGTTAAGCAATGATAAAATACAAATTAAAACCATCARAACTACCTCTTACATTAAGGAATTTCACAGTCACAGATGTATCATCAAATGTCCCGGTCTCCAAATTCTATTAGTTTCACTTGATTTATTATGAATTTCCTTGGGTTTAGGGATCATGGACAATTTAAGAGGCTAGTTCTATGCACGTTGATCTTTTTGTTCTCTGAAGAAATGGCTCCTGCGGTTGTAACTGCACCAGTGTGGCATGCCAACTGCTGGTCTTTCATGTTTAGTGGACTAGTCCATTGCTAAATCTAGACAGCAAATAAGGATCTTTAAGATGTAAACTTGTGTTTCAAATGCTTCTTAAAACATTCTCAATGATACTGAAGTGACATTCACTATCTTTACACATTTGGGATAATCTACTGGATTCTAAGGGGCACCTATCAAGTAAACAATTACACTGTCTGATTAATATGTGAATCAGCATCATTTGTTTTGGTCACAAATCACATGCTTGTTCTTGCCCATTTTCTTGTTAGTAGGAAAGAAATTTTTGGTATAGCTTTTAAGAACTCTRAGCTAGAATTTAAAAACAATCTGCTTAGCTTTTTTTTTTTCTGTATCAGCTAGTAGGAACCTTTTGTTTTTTCTTCAGTGCTTGAAATGCAGTAGATATATTTTTCCATAAATATTTAACTTTTGCAAGTTATCTCTAATAGCTATATGCAGCTGGCATTTTTGCACATAAATCCCCAGACAGTCCTACTTTCTTTTGAATGGAAGATTTAGATGCTGACTTTTCTGTGAGCTGAAACACAAGTTAGCCTAGTACAGTAGTCGGGCTGGCATCTTGAGCAAAGTTTTACATTTAAAGTGCAACTGATTTCAAACTACCATCTTTTTCTGTCCTTGCTTTCTGGCCTTAGTGAAGAATTTGTTTCTGTGGATACTGGTTGACAGGCTACATAAAACTGTTTTTTTTCTCCATTTCCCTTTCAACTCTTCTGTACATTCACTTTATTTTTTGTGTGTATGTGAAGTCGAACTGTTCTTTCTGATCAAAGGATATGAAATTACCAAGTGAATTAATTAAGATGGATTTATAATTATGTCTTCAGTGTTTCTCTGATATCTCTAAATATTTCTCCAACTTTGCCTTTTGTCTTCTCCCTCCATTTTTACATCTTTCTCTTTTTCTCTTACGAAGTCTTTCTTTGGTAGTTTCAGTGGAGATGGCATTGCATTTGTCATTAATACCATTTTTGAGACATCTTTTAACAGTAAAGTAATTCTCATGGGGAAAGTTTGAACATTAGAGGTCTTAGCACACTCAAGAAAAAGTSTAAATGTTTTTGTGCYTCATGTTGGGGATCTGAAAGTTCRCTTATGCACCATTTACTCTYTCTCAGCTGACAGCTGCTTGAGATGATATTGCCAGTTTTACAAGCTTTTACTTATTTTTTCCCCCTCTTGATCTGTTTGGTGTTTATAGTGGTATTTGGCTAAATGATTGTTAATTATCCATTGGCAACTTCTGATGAGATATTTAGTGAACAGTTGGAAGAAGTGTTGGCAGCTTGATACATTCTATATGAYAAATTCTACATTGTTTGTATTCTACAGCTATAAAGATTGTATGGAACTTCTTTGGGCATTGTAGGTTTTGTTGAGCAATAAGCAATATACTTATGCACTTTTGAGGGAAATTCAGCATAGTTGTTCAATGTGAAAGAAACATATAGTTCTAGAAGTATAACAAAACATAAGGAAACCAGCTTAAAATATCTTTTCCACAGTGTTTTCGTTCCAAGTAAACTTATGCAAAGCCCATCAGTGGAAAAATAGGTAGAAATGTCATGATTCAGATGGAAACTTAAACATTTTAATAGCRTTGAAATTTCCAAAGCTATGCAATTGTATTGTTGCTCTTACTCAYGGCTCTTTGCACATGTAGTAGAAAGGGTAAGATAATGTGATATTTTTTGCATCTATTTGGAAGGCTTTCTTTACTCTGTTGGTAGTGTTTAAATGTTCAATGCCTTGACCATACTTTACAATTTTGACCGGCTGTATGTAAAATATTATAATAAGTTACATTGAAAAAAAAGCTTTGAGATAATAGTGGACTGAATGAGAAGTTTTCAGCACTTAGGATTTGAATGTGGGATATTTATCAGAGGGGAGAAAAAAAGTCRTTGCAGGGGAGGCAGCACTATATGGGAATGTGAGCCAAAACTGTGGTATAAGAGTACTGATGTAAAATCTTTACAGCTGTTCTGAATTGTTGCTGTAAGCACAATTCCATTTGTGTCAGAAATAATACGCTGCATATGCTGCAGCACTTCTCTCCATGGTGGTTACTTTRTATAGCAGTGTTAGAAACTATATGCTCAGCATTGTTGTTGTTAAGGTAGGTAATACATATTTATGTGTTGGATACTACAGCTAATTCTAAAAGGTATGTTTAAAAGATGTTACTGTGAGTTGTGTCCCAGYTCCTTCACATTCAGCAGTAGAAACSCTTACTCTTTTCCTTTTTTGTGGAGTAGTTGAGTGTAAATATTACCTCTTCTGTTCCACTCTTGCTTCTGGTTTCTACAGTTATTTGATTTGGTGAATGTAGGAGCATTTACAGGTACCTGTAATCCATAATTCTAACAGCTGTTACATATTTTTGGAAGGTTTATTTTATTTTATCAGATTCTTTCTTGGCTGCTGCAAAATCACAGAAAAGCTGAGATTGAAAGGGTCCTCTGGCAATTAAGACTTTCATAAAATACTCTGAGTTGGAAGGGATGGRCAAGGATCATCTAGTCCAACTCTTGAGTGAATGGCCTGTTCAGAGATCAACCTTGGCATTRTTAGTACCATGCTTTAACRAACTGATCTAATCTCAGATTGTCAATCCAACATGATATTTAGAGCAGGGTCAGCTATAGCAGGATGTTCAAGGTCTTGGTTAAGCAGTTTTGACTGTTTCCTCAAATGCTGACCTCTCGACTTCTCTGGGCAACTTATACCAGTGTTTGACCACCTCACAATAAAAAAGTGTTTCTTATGTTTAAATGAAAACTTCCTAAACTTCAATTTGTGCCCATTGCCTCCTGTCCCATAATTGGGAACCAGTACTTCATCTTACTTATCCCTTTCTTCAGATATTTATACACATTGATCAGATTACTCTGAGCTTTCGCTTYYCYAGGCTGAACAGTCCCAGCTCRCTTTTGTTTTGTGTCAGGTCTTCCAATCCCCTACAGTCTTTGTGGCCCTTCACTCAACTTGCTGCATCATGTCCCTATCCCTCCTGTAGTGGAGAGCTGGATATTTCTCCCCAAGTACAGACAAAGGGTCATCACCCTCTCCCTGCTGGTGGCATTATTCCTTATTATACATTCAGCTTCTTCAGTCTTTATCCTTTCATTATAGTGGGATTTTGGGAGGGGTTGAGATTTTTTTGGGTGCAAGGGTTGTGCTAGTAACATGTTACCTTGTAGTGTGTGTCAGCCTATGTTGATGTTATGAAAATATCTGAATATCTGAATTTTATTCTATTTTTTAGTTTAGAATTACAGGGAGGGAGTCTGAACAATGGGCTACTGCTCATTTACACCTGCAGTAATCTTTAAATAATATGTTGGTAAAGGAAAAGAGTAATATGATTAAGTGAGATTGCATTACTGAAGGTGCTAGTGTGATTTTTTTTAGTGTGTTCTGGTTTTGCCATAGTTTGTCACTAGGTGACCATGTGATTGAGGTAATGGTTTTATTAGTTGCTTGAAATATTTTGTCTGAAGTAGTAAATGAACAGACATGTCAAGGACACTTTGGTCATTTTTCCCGCAGATAGTAATCAGAGAATAAACTGTTTTGTGATGTAGTATTTCTTAARCTGTAAACATAGACATGTTTGTCTTAACTGAGATAATGCCACAATATAAGAAGGATATAAATCTGTTAGAAAGTGTCCAAAGGAGGCCATGAAGGTGGTGAAGGGTCTAGATGGGAAGCCATATGAGGAATAACTGAGATCACTTGATCTGTTCAGTCTGGAGGAGACTGAGGGGGGACCTCAGAGACCTCATCACAGTCCACAGTTTCCTCAGGAGGGAAGGAGGAGGGACAGGCACTTATCTGCTCTCTGGTGATCAGATACAGGACTCAAGGGAATGATTTTTGAAGCTGTGTCAGGGACATTTRGGCTGGATKTTMGGGAAAGGCTCTTCACCCAGAGGGTGKTTGGGCACTGGAACAGGCTTCCCAGGGAATTGACCACAGCACCACGCCTGACAGCTCAAGAAGGGTTTGGGCAGCRCTCTCAGGCACATGGTGTGATCCCTGCAGAGTTAGGAGTAGGRTTTCGATCCTTGTAGGTCCTTTCCAACTGAGAATATTCTGTGATTCTATGAACATTCTGCTACAAAAACTGGTTGTAGAAATGAGTCCTTCTTGCAAGCAGAATTAMCTTAAACATCAGTCAAGCAATACGATGCCTAATGTAAGTAGGCTAATGTGTTATTCAGTCTTGTAACTAAATACTTTTAAATGATGAGAATTTTGATATCAGTAAGAAAATGGGAACTTTAGTAAAAGTATTAGTAGCTGTCAAATTATTCAAAGTAAGAGGTATTTTCAGTGTAAAGATTACATTTTTTTGCCTTATAACATTATTGCACTGCTCAAATTTCTGTATATTTTCTCAGTTCCAGGGTGCCTCATGGTGGCTTTGCCCATATAATGGGTGGCAGTGGATTGCAAAATTTTACTATTGCTGCTGTACCGTATACTGCAAATCTKTTACCAACATCAAGCACATGGTATGTTAACTATTCTCATTAAAATATTTTAAAACCAGAACTTTTCATGTCAGTCACAGTCAAAAGTACAGTTCTTTTAAATATTAAAAGGTCCAAAAAAWACTTGAACAGTTTCTGCAGTAGTCATACTCTGACATGAAAGTGATGGGTTTCATCTCAATTGGCATTACATTGTTTGTTCATTGTTTGCAACTTGAATTTGTCTGAGGGAGTGAAATTAATAAAGGAATATTAAAGTTAAATTATTGTATTACAACTTAYTGAAGTGAAAAAATGACTTAATTTGCTGTAATATAAATGCTCAGTGCTAAGTCAGCACAGGCTTGTGTTCTCCCATAAACGTGATATCTTCAGGAGTTTTAATCAGAAATCTTTACTGTTGAGTATTTTGCTGAACTGTGGTATGGCTTTTTTTTTCCCCTTTTCAGTATCAACATGCTCAAGTTACCTGAATACCCAAGTAAAGAAATCCTGAAAGACAGGCTTCTTGTGGCATTGCACTGTGGAAGCTATGGTTACACAATGGCATAATGAAGTCCAGAAAACTCATCTGACTGTTAATGTGCAATTTTGAGTGGCAGAAGTAATTTTGGAAACTGTCAAGAGAAAAGCATTTTAGATACTGCAGTCCATTGGCAGGGCTGGACTTCAGAATTGGCACAGGATCATCAGCTTTTCCTCCATTATTGTGTTGTCAAGGTAGCTTTGATACCATCAAAACAAACTTTTCCTTATGCTRTATTTTCATTTTTTAAAATTACAGGTCTGTATGGAAATCAGTTTACATGCATTTCATTATTATTTCAATCTGAGAAAGTTTGTCAGAATCTCTTTCCGCAGTTTACTTTTGATTTCCAGCTATATGGTTGAATGACATTTGCATTGCAGTTTACTTTGCACTCAGATAGAATACTGCAAATGAAAAGAGTTGTACTTTATGCCTTGTTGCATGCGAAAGTGCCATTTATTTTTGCAGACCACTACAGAAAGATCAATTGGAATATTGTACAGTAATACAGAGCTGATGTATTTTCCATTTCTTTGCATAGTAACAGAAAGAAAATTTTATAACTTTTTGGTATTTTAATGTATATACTATGTAAAGATTAGACTGTTATGACTGGAAAAAAACAACAGATGGAGTTTATCTAGTTTATATTAGAATTTACACTATATTCTACTAAATATTTAAAGTATTTGTGACTTTATAGTCAACTTGCAGTTTAGAATTTGTAAATATTGTTTAAGATCTATATCCATTGTTTGAATGCCTTTACTCTTTCCTTGACATAATTGTATGTTCAAAAAGTATTATTAAATTTTAATATTTTAACCAGAATCACAATGTGACAAATTTGTGTGCCTCTGTGGGTGTGTCATTCTTTTTTCTTTCAGGGTTTTATTAAACTTTCCATAATTTAAATTGTCATGGAAGCAGTATTTGAGGAGTCATTGTCAAAGTGTATGGATGGACATAAACAGATGTACAAGGAAGTACATTGAGCTTATGAAGTTAACTGACAAAACTGTGATAGAATCTTATGTCAAATTTKATATAGAATTAGACTATGTTACACAAATAAAATACAAAAATAAGCAGCAAGAACTCAGCAGCATTTGATAGGTAGCTGCACATTTTGGGGTCATTGGTGCTGTTGCATAACTGCTTTTCTAGAGACCCTGGAGTAGGCCTACATTATTGTTTTGATTCAGGCTCAGAGTGGTTTTTTTGGTTGTTGGTATGTTTTTCAGTTGAGGGTGTATTTTTTCTTTGTAAATTAATCTGGTCATCCCTGCTTGTCATGCTTTTGCTTCAGAGAATGCAAACTGGATTCTGTCCAGAGGAAACTAAACAGAAAAAAATGATCCAAAAATGTACCAAATGCTAATGGATGAACATCAAATGTATGTCTGCAAGGCTTAAGTGATATAAAGATGTGATCTGAAGAGTTTACACATTAATTYGGTCATAGCAAAGCCACCAAACATGCAAATTTTAAGGTTCAGGTCCACGGCAGAAACTGTTTCATACTGTTTGCTTTAGGTTTTTCCACACTAAGTGCTAATACAAGTGTAGCCTTGGTTCACCAGCTAATTTGTCTAGGCTGCTTATTTAGCGCTGGTTTGGTTTTTTTTTTCAAATTTTATTTACTTCAATATAAAGCATCCATAACCTCTCTGGGGGAGTGAGAGAAATCCATGGACCATCTGRTTCAGTCTTGCCACAGTAGTTTTCCTCTGGACTAAGCTTTATATATGAACTTATTAGCTTCATTCCTTTTTGGTTCTGTTTGTRCACATGTTATATAAATGTTGGTTTAAATTCTGAGGCAAGAGTCTTTGGTTGCAACATAAGGAGAATACCAGTATTAGTTAGTGGAARGAGCAGACTGTTCCAGCAGGACAGTCCAGTGAAAGCTGCTTGGCTGCTGCTTCAKTCAGTGGGGAGATGCTCTTCTCCTCTGGCATGTTCAAGGAAGCTTAGGCTGCTGGGATAGGTTAGATGTTTGAGACTGTGTTGGGGTTTTAACAATAAATCCCAGTTGGATCCCAGTCTTGGATCTTTGCTTTCTTGCACAGCTGGGCTGTTCTTGGTTCCCTGGTTCTATTGCTTATTTTATTATGTGCTCCTGCAAGGTACATCAATAGGAGGCCAGTGTTTTGAGCAGTACAAAGTATTTGTCAGACATTGGGTATTTGTTTTCTTTATGTAAACTGGGATTTTTGTCTTTATCTAAGGTTTTATTGTAAATAATGTTTGTTAACTGCTATGCAATCTGTGATTTTTTTTCCATTTCGCATGTTTTATTTACAGTAATAAATAACAATTTCCAGGAAGCCAAAACCTTGCATGCTCCTGCAGTGTCCAAAATAAGGCATACTGCAAGGATGAATGAAAACAAAAAAAGAATTGTGGGTTTTTTTCCACTGCTATGTTATATTATAGGTGACAACAAGCTGAATCTGGTCTCAAACGATTCACCTAAAATGCTTGCCAGCTGTTTTTGAAATATAAAGGAGAGCAGAGTTTTAATGTTCTCAACAGATCTCCCTGTTACAGCCTCACAAATGGTAAGGCAGATTATTCCTTGTGCCTCCATGCCAGTGTTAGTCATGTCCCCTGTTTCGTATCTTGYAGGATTTCTTATAATGTTTGCACTACTTACCCCCATAACGGGTCGGATCCTCCTGTAATGAGAACACATGATGTAAATATGTAGATAATGGGAAGAGAGTTCTCAATACTGGACTCTTGGTATAACATCAGCTTTGTTACTGCTTGTTTTGAACAGGTTTTTTTTTTTCTGCTGAAACTGAACTGTGCTGTTGTCTGCAACTGACCATGTGAAGTTAGCAGGATTTAATTACTGCATTGAAAGACTGTTTTTAGGACACCTGTGTACTATAAGCAACAGGGTATGAAAAGCCTGTTGAGAAACTATAACTTAATATAGCTTATAGTTTAGAATGATTAATTGGTTTATATTTGTTCTCTCCCACTGTGCCTGAACAAGGCAGGGTGAGTGTTTTGTCTCGGAAAGAACAGAACAGATGTCTTGTCAGATCATAGATCACGAGTGCTCATTAGCTTTTATTATCTTTATGAAATGTTAGATAGCAAAGCCTAGTTTTTGATGCTTGAAAATGTGTTGTGCATCTAATGTTGCAAAACCATTAAAACCGTAAACTGTGAAATGCAGCTTAATGACTTCTACTGTATGTTCCATAGTCAAATAAGATTGAAAATGGGATGAGAAGAAGATGGTGTTGGCCTGAATTTTCCAGAGACTCAGAGACTTTCATCTGTACAGTAGAAAAAAATATTAGGATCACCCCTGCTTTAGAAATTAAGGACAAATTAGTAGTTTGTATATGCTGCCATTACTACTGAGAATTTTTAGCATGTCCATGGAAGAGCATTCGTCTAGTTAAGGAGTAAAATCAGCCAACTACTAAACTGATGCTAAGAACTAAAGTCTTAAATCAACTAGATTAAACCTCCTCAGGGATTCTTGAGTTGTAAAGATAAGTGTTTTTCAAGTCAGAACATCTGTTTTTATCCAGCCTTTGCTATAGATAATCATACAGCTGATAGACTAGAGGCTGTGRTGTATGTTTTATAGACACACTTGTCAATTCAGCAACATTTTTGCACTCTAGGAACTATAACAGAGTTAGTGTACTTCTGTGGGACTAGCAGTTGTTTAGAGGCAGTAGGAATCACACCACGTAAGGAAACGTAGTATAAGTTAATGACTTAGGTTAATTCTAAGGTTAACCTAAGGTTACTGGCTAGTTTCATTTGAAAATAGCTCCATGTAGTTAGGTAGATTGAAACATTTCTAATTATGTGTGTAAATCAGTATTTCTAGTTTCAGTTTTAAAAATCTGCATATAATTCAAACTAATAGAATATGTTAATAAAACCAGAATTAAGATAGAATGCACCTTTAGATTGKGTTTAAAAGTGGCACCATTATTATTGCATGTCTTTCTATACATGGCATCTAATTTAGTTGGAGAACATTATTTTTTAAATGATCACTTAATATGCTTGAAATTCTACAGATGAGGCTCAAAACACCAGTAAGAAGGGCTGCAGTGGTCCATTGAAATATTTCCTCTGTAATCAGTATCATTTGTGTGTCAATCATTGTTAAAAAGTCTTTCATCAGAAACACTTTAGTGTTCTTATTTTGTTAACTACTTTATGTCGGCAGGTTTTCTCTTATATCAGAGCCCTCCCAGTTTCATACCCAGATTTTTCCTGAACTTTTTCTCCGAATGTAACACGTAATCATTGGTAGGAATAGCAAATAAAATCCCTAAATGTGCATCTTTTTTTTTTTTTTTTTCCATGGGGAATTGTTTAAACACAATAACGTATTCTAATATAATTGGAAATGGTTAATGCCAAAAGGTGCACAAGTTGAGCAGGAGTGCAAACACTATGAAGGGAAGTGTCTGTGAGCTCTCTGTTTGCAGCTGTATATACTTGCTGCTTTAAGTGCTTGTGACATTCTGTGCCAAGAGTTCAACTATTCAGTTCCATACAACACCAAGTGATTCATTGGGATTATTAGGATACTCCTGGGATAGCTTCACTGTACTGATTGCCTCTGACATACCAGTTTGCTTAGATTAAATAGCAATTGTTGCTGTCTAGTCAAATTTATAACCCCTGGTAAAAGGAAACTGAACCCTAGTGCTGTCCAGTATATAAAAACACCTTTGGTGTACAAATTACATGGATTGGAAAGAAAATGAAGTACTTGAAGAGTGCTACTGGTTAACATGCAYAGGGCAAAGATTTCAGAGTTATCTAATAGACAGCTTGTCTGTGTTGGTAAGTTTATTCTGACATATTTAGGTGAATGTATAAGCACTATTTTAGRTTAATGCTTCTAATTGCTATCTTTMTTTCTGCAAAGTGGTGCAGCTATTGATTGGTATTTGGATGCCTGTGGATGCTATGACAGTATGGCTTTTCAGTATATGTCAGCTAAAAGATGGGATTRTACTATGGGGAATCTAAATTTTGTATTCGGTTGGGTCTGGTGAGGTGGCCTGGAGACAACTACTGTGCTTTACCTCTGATTTGTGGGACATATTAGTGATGATCTTAGGTGTAGGACCATAAGCAAGAGAAAAGAGAAAATAAATGGTAGAGGCACGTTTCTGAAAGTGAAGAGTATCTTCAGGAAAGAGGTGAATCGTGTCCTGAGTATAAATGTGGAATAAGAGGGGGGTTTTGAGAACAGGTATGTCATTCAGCTGGCACATGGGAAAAGTGCCTGGGCCTCCTAGAGATGTGATCCTCTTTTCTTCCCTGCCTGGTCTGAAGGCTTCAGCCTGCTCTCACTGAGACTGGGAAGACTGGTTGGTCTCAGCCAGGAGGGTGGTTGCTGGAGAACAGTGAATTTTCTTTTTCATGTTTGGTGCTAGGTCAGAATGAGCCTACTGCTGACTTGTCATTTTGATATATCCACCCCCCCCAACCCCCTGCCTTAAGGTAGATTTTTTGGCAGTGTTTGCTAAAGCAAGTTAAGCTGCTGCTGAAAGGGCACTACTTCAAATTGTGTGGGAGAAGGGGCTCCCTTCTGTGCAGGTGAGATGCTCCTTGTTAAGCACAGGGGCATGAATAACTGCTGAAATCATCTCCAGTTTAGGAAAACTCCAAATGTTAGCTCCATGGGCAGAACATGTGGGGATTAATAGTCATGTTTGTGCTTTTGGTCCTTAGCACCTTGACATCATTTGAAATTCACCTCATTTATGTTGCATGTTTGTTTAGGCTGTGGTTCTGTGTGGAAGTGTTTTTATTTTAGCATATTTTAAATCTCAGTCTTTAATATTGACAGGATTGTGGCAATTTAAGAACTATCTTAGACCAGGGAAACATGCTTACAGTCTCTGTTATTCATTAGGGTTTTAATGTATTGTGTGACAATTTCCTGTGACTTCATTGGTAACGCTACCAGTAAAATAGACTGAATAATAGAGATGTATGAGTGAATAACTGACAAATTCTAATGTAAAGCTATGCTTTCTATAAGGTGCATTAATACTTCGGTTAAAACTGTCTAGAAATCCAGCAGTTTGTAATTACAGYTCATTGCAATGTGCACTTTATGTGTGTGTGAAAATGCCTGAAAAAAAGATTTTTCTTACCAAGAGGGTTTTTCTTTGTACAGGGAAAAAAAAAACCAAACCAACAACCTTTGACCATGTCTTGCCCTGCTGGTCTGTAGGTTTTGTTTCTGCTTCTCTATCTGTCTTGTTTCCAGTACCAAGCTTCTTGGTTACTCAGTCTTGACTGGTTTGATGTGAGTTCACCAGGGGCTTTTGCTCTGTCATGTATCTTTGTACTTAACAGACAGCAAAGTTCAATGGACAGGCAGATGACACGGAGACTGCCGCAGCTCCTGTTTGATGTCTGCGTCTGCCATGACCCCCTTTGTAACCTYAGTGAATATCTCTGTGTCTCTGTACGTGGGCTGTGCTATTGCAGTTAGACTGTAAACTTCAGAGGGAAGGAGACAGCCTTTGTGTGTCTGTGTGAYGGCTCGAAGAGCAGATGAGTTTGGCAGGGATATGTGGAAGTATCCAGACGTAGTGTCTGTGTTCTTACCCAGGATTTAGTTCTGTTCCTTGGAGACTGTCCTTGAGTGGGGTCTCAGGAGTGCACTTGCTCTTCCGTCTCGCCCATCCTGCTGAGCCCTTCTGGCAGCTGGAGCAGACTGGAGCAGATGGCTGTCATAAACTTGTGCTTGGGAAAGCTCAGTATCTTGAAAATGCTGTTTAGTGCTCACCAGTCACAATTTTTGAAAATGGTCACAGAAGGGTTCAGGGACAACCAAACTCTCCAAGGCTTGCTTCTGCTTCAGTGTCTTGTCCTTCCCTGTCAACCTKGACCATATGCTTGGTAAAATGTGGGGAATATGTTCATTCCTGTGATCTGTATGGAGAGCACTTGTGTCTGATAATCCGTGAACTGGTGAGATGCTCCATACAAGCGTGACTCAGGTGGTTTAACTTTCCCTAGAWGCACCAGGTGAGCCTTTGTAGCATTGACATTGGAGGCTTTTACATCCAGACACTGATGGTCTAAATGGAGAGGTGCTTCTGATAAAGGCAGGACGTCCCCACAGTTTAATGCTGATTCCTTAACTTTCAGATGAATAAGGATCTAAGCATTGCTTTCTAATTTCTGACAAAGTTAGAAAGTTGCTTTTAAGCTGTGGGAGTTATCCTATGGCAAATCTTACTTTTTCTTTGAAGCAGAAGTGAATTTAATTTTCAGAAGCCTTGATGGCAGGTGTCATGCTCCTCTTGTTTGTTTTTTTTTCTGTACCCAACATCACCTAGCAACTTCTGTCCCAAGACTAGCTACCTTATGTTGAACTCATCCCCAAAGTCCATCTTGTGTTGATCCCACCTTTTTTCTATACATACAAACTCTCACCAGTACAATCTATACTTAAAGTCTACATTTTTTTTTCTGTTATGTAGAGACTGACTCTAAATCTAATYTGCACCTTCAATACGTATTTGCGATGAATGTGATTTTTGGTTTAATAAAATAAAGCCCAGTGCACTTGTATCTTTGCAAGGTGAACAGTTACATACATGAAAAAAAAAGGATGTCTGTGTTTGAAGTATGTGGCACTTAAAGAACCATTTGGGGAACAAGGCTGGGGAGTTCCTTGATTTTCCAGAAATGTGCTGGTCTCTTCATCCAGGGTGCTGTCCTGCAGCTTTACAGATTGCTGCTTTTTAAAAACATACCTATTTTTTGCTGTGACTTTGGAATATTAGATCTTTAAATCTCATGCAATCACCCTCCCCTTCAGACAAATCAAACTTCACAGCATCAGGAAGGCTTCTGAACAGGATAGAAGGGATAGAAAGCAGTAAACGGGCAAAAAATCTGCAGGGTCTGAAGGTCTCTAATTTTGAAGGTGACACATAGTTTTGTGGTGATTTATGCCAAACATCAACTCCTATCATCCCTAAGAAAAGGAGTACCAAGTATCTAAAATATTTCCATTGATTTTTCTGCCTTAGGATAGCATTTACTCTGATCCTGGAGCATAAAGCTGTGCTAGTTCGGTATGTCTGAACCTGCATAAGTGAGGGAACTTAATTATTTTGACATTTTTATCTGATTCTTCCAGCTGCCAAAGGTCAAATTAAATGTGAGATATCYTGTTTATCAGACTCATGTAGTTTAGAGGGTAAGGGAGTTCTCTGTTCAGAAACTTTTCCTGATATTCCAAGGCTTTCAACTTTTGGGCAAAAGCATAATTTTAATCAATGACTTGTTTAAGAAAATTGTCTTTTGCTTGTAAGTTGGTATAAGTTGCTGAAATGGGAGGATCATGCAATATGCCTCATGCAATATGTAATGAATGGTATTCAATACTGAGTTAATTAGTCTAATTCCTTTTTCCTCTAATGAATTTAGTGTTTGTATGTTAACCTTTCTTTTCGTAGACAGCTGTCTATGGGAGGTGTGAGTCTGACCTTTGAATAGCGTGCTTTGTCATTTCCTCCCATTTTTGGTTTCTTTTTATTGCCAAACTGCTAAATTTATGTTCTGAGCAGTGATTTATCTAAATCTTTACAGAATTCAGGTAATACAAATGAGGACACTTACCTTTAAAGGAGCTTTTTACTTTGTTTAGATTCTCATTCTCCATGTATAAGACCACCTTGAAATATGAACGTTCATGTCCGCCCTACACTATATGGTCTTGAGTAGTTCTTAAAATTCTGAATTTTAGAGGAGCATGTGTTTCTGCTTRTGTTGCCCTAAGGTTATATTTCTTCTTTATTGCTTGATCTCAGTTGTGGGAAASACTCTGACCAGCAGTCTCCAGAGCAAACATCAGTGTTTGATAAGACATTTCTTCTGCTACTTATCACAGGGTACCTAGGGCAAACTGGGCAAGAAGTTTCCACAGAAATGTGGTGTGCACAGATTGCTGAATGCATCATCTCTTTGTTTCAGAGCTGAGGCTGTAAACATCACTCRAAAGTGTCAGTAAAACAGCTTTACTTAAAAGACGATAAAATTAAAGTCTTAAGGGAGTGGCCTGGGCAAACAAAGGGACTGTAAAAACTGTTGAGGCTCCTTTGGATGCATCGACCAGATCCTTTCTTTTCCAATTATTTGCAGAAACTGCAGGAGGGGTGCTGCAATGCTCACCTGAGGCTTGGCAGCTCTGGGATGTGCTCCCCCTTTCTCCCCAGCCTSTGTGGCTGCAGCTGCCCTTCTCTCTCTGTTGCATTTTTCTTTTCTCTCTCTCCTTCCTTCTCTCTCATCTTTGTTTTTCTATGGACTGGGAGAATTATCCTTCTATTTKCCACAAAGAAAGCAGGTCAAAAAGAAAGAGCTCTGTTTTGTGGAAACACTTCTGTTATATTTTTTGATCTGCGTCAAATCTTATTTAGTTTGTGCCACCAGAAGAACCAGTAGTCTGATGTGCTCCACCACAGCCCCCTGAGCTGGCTCCTACTTCTTGTTTTGTGTGTGTGAGACTGCTCTCCCTGCACATACATCAAGCACAAGCCTRTATCAGCTTTGAAAAATGTTTACAATAAATATTCTTTTAGCTTTCACAGCTATTTACATTTTCATGAGCTGCTCTAATTATGAGAACAGATACTTTAAAAATTGGCACATATTAGAACATTTTCCTCTTTAGAAAGGAAGATCATGGTGATGTTGSAGGAGGCTCTGAGACCCTTGTCTGAGAACTGGAAACAGGAAAGCTTAATACAAGTCAACTCTGAACAGTTAATGAAGGTCAGCTAAAATTAAATTTGAAGCAGCAGTCTYTTAAAATGCTTCTTGCTCCAATCTTGCTGTGCTCTTGGTAGTATTCAGTCATGACACCATGTTTCCTGGCTGAACTTAAAAGGTAACACCATCCTTCTCACCCCCACAGCTTCTCCCAAAGAAAAGGCTTTAGGTAAGAGTTCTGAATTTAATTTTGTTTGAAAAATCTAATTACTACAGAGAGAGAATAATTCCA